>NC_135251.1:28485597-28490597 GCF_964204865.1 Styela clava
TAAAGTACAAACGTGCAAGCATACTAACCTAACCCTAGGTAAGGCATGTCAGAGCGAAAGACAGTAATTTCGAATGAGCCAAGAAAGAGCGGTGCGGGGCCGGTCGGAGCGCACCCTTTTCTCGGTGGCTGGCGGGCGAGAGAGTGCTGCGTCGCCGGCATCGGCGTCGAAAGAAGCCGAGCCGAAAAAAGTTAAAGTACAAACGTGCAAGCATACTAACCTAACCCTAGGTAAGGCATGTCAGAGCGAAAGACAGTAAACTCGAATGAGCCAAGAAAGAGCGGTGCGGGGCCGGTCGGAGCGCACCCTTTTCTCGGTGGCTGGCGGGCGAGAGAGTGCTGCGTCGCCGGCATCGGCGTCGAAAGAAGCCGAGCCGAAAAAAGGTAAAGTACAAACGTGCAAGCATACTAAGCTAACCCTAGGTAAGGCATGTCAGAGCGAAAGACAGTAATTTCGAATGAGCCAAGAAAGAGCGGTGCGGGGCCGGTCGGAGCGCACCCTTTTCTCGGTGGCTGGCGGGCGAGAGAGTGCTGCGTCGCCGGCATCGGCGTCGAAAGAAGCCGAGCCGAAAAAAGTTAAAGTACAAACGTGCAAGCATACTAACCTAACCCTAGGTAAGGCATGTCAGAGCGAAAGACAGTAATTTCGAATGAGCCAAAAAGGGGCGGTGCGGGGCCGGTCGGAGCGCACCCTTTTCTCGGTGGCTGGCGGGCGAGAGAGTGCTGCGTCGCCGGCATCGGCGTCGAAAGAAGCCGAGCCGAAAAAAGTTAAAGTACAAACGTGCAAGCATACTAACCTAACCCTAGGTGAGGCATGTCAGAGCGAAAGACAGTAAACTCGAATGAGCCAAGAAAGAGCGGTGCGGGGCCGGTCGGAGCGCACCCTTTTCTCGGTGGCTGGCGGGCGAGAGAGTGCTGCGTCGCCGGCATCGGCGTCGAAAGAAGCCGAGCCGAAAAAAGTTAAAGTACAAACGTGCAAGCATACTAACCTAACCCTAGGTAAGGCATGTCAGAGCGAAAGACAGTAATTTCGAATGAGCCAAGAAAGAGCGGTGCGGGGCCGGTCGGAGCGCACCCTTTTCTCGGTGGCTGGCGGGCGAGAGAGTGCTGCGTCGCCGGCATCGGCGTCGAAAGAAGCCGAGCCGAAAAAAGTTAAAGTACAAACGTGCAAGCATACTAACCTAACCCTAGGTAAGGCATGTCAGAGCGAAAGACAGTAATTTCGAATGAGCCAAGAAAGAGCGGTGCGGGGCCGGTCGGAGCGCACCCTTTTCTCGGTGGCTGGCGGGCGAGAGAGTGCTGCGTCGCCGGCATCGGCGTCGAAAGAAGCCGAGCCAAAAAAAGTTAAAGTACAAACGTGCAAGCATACTAACCTAACCCTAGGTAAGGCATGTCAGAGCGAAAGACAGTAATTTCGAATGAGCCAAGAAAGAGCGGTGCGGGGCCGGTCGGAGCGCACCCTTTTCTCGGTGGCTGGCGGGCGAGAGAGTGCTGCGTCGCCGGCATTGGCGTCGAAAGAAGCCGAGCCGAAAAAAGTTAAAGTAAAAACGTGCAAGCATACTAACCTAACCCTAGGTAAGGCATGTCAGAGCGAAAGACAGTAATTTCGAATGAGCCAAGAAAGAGCGGTGCGGGGCCGGTCGGAGCGCACCCTTTTCTCGGTGGCTGGCGGGCGAGAGAGTGCTGCGTCGCCGGCATCGGCGTCGAAAGAAGCCGAGCCAAAAAAAGTTAAAGTACAAACGTGCAAGCATACTAACCTAACCCTAGGTAAGGCATGTCAGAGCGAAAGACAGTAAACTCGAATGAGCCATGAAAGAGCGGTGCGGGGCCGGTCGGAGCGCACCCTTTTCTCGGTGGCTGGCGGGCGAGAGAGTGCTGCGTCGCCGGCATCGGCGTCGAAAGAAGCCGAGCCGAAAAAAGTTAAAGTACAAACGTGCAAGCATACTAACCTAACCCTAGGTAAGGCATGTCAGAGCGAAAGACAGTAATTTCGAATGAGCCAAGAAAGAGCGGTGCGGGGCCGGTCGGAGCGCACCCTTTTCTCGGTGGCTGGCGGGCGAGAGAGTGCTGCGTCGCCGGCATCGGCGTCGAAAGAAGCCGAGCCAAAAAAAGTTAAAGTACAAACGTGCAAGCATTCTAACCTAACCCTAGGTAAGGCATGTCAGAGCGAAAGACAGTAATTTCGAATGAGCCAAGAAAGAGCGGTGCGGGGCCGGTCGGAGCGCACCCTTTTCTCGGTGGCTGGCGGGCGAGAGAGTGCTGCGTCGCCGGCATCGGCGTCGAAAGAAGCCGAGCCAAAAAAAGTTAAAGTACAAACGTGCAAGCATACTAACCTAACCCTAGGTAAGGCATGTCAGAGCGAAAGACAGTAAACTCGAATGAGCCATGAAAGAGCGGTGCGGGGCCGGTCGGAGCGCACCCTTTTCTCGGTGGCTGGCGGGCGAGAGAGTGCTGCGTCGCCGGCATCGGCGTCGAAAGAAGCCGAGCCGAAAAAAGTTAAAGTACAAACGTGCAAGCATACTAACCTAACCCTAGGTAAGGCATGTCAGAGCGAAAGACAGTAATTTCGAATGAGCCAAGAAAGAGCGGTGCGGGGCCGGTCGGAGCGCACCCTTTTCTCGGTGGCTGGCGGGCGAGAGAGTGCTGCGTCGCCGGCATCGGCGTCGAAAGAAGCCGAGCCGAAAAAAGTTAAAGTACAAACGTGCAAGCATACTAACCTAACCCTAGGTAAGGCATGTCAGAGCGAAAGACAGTAATTTCGAATGAGCCAAGAAAGAGCGGTGCGGGGCCGGTCGGAGCGCACCCTTTTCTCGGTGGCTGGCGGGCGAGAGAGTGCTGCGTCGCCGGCATCGGCGTCGAAAGAAGCCGAGCCAAAAAAAGTTAAAGTACAAACGTGCAAGCATACTAACCTAACCCTAGGTAAGGCATGTCAGAGCGAAAGACAGTAAACTCGAATGAGCCATGAAAGAGCGGTGCGGGGCCGGTCGGAGCGCACCCTTTTCTCGGTGGCTGGCGGGCGAGAGAGTGCTGCGTCGCCGGCATCGGCGTCGAAAGAAGCCGAGCCGAAAAAAGTTAAAGTACAAACGTGCAAGCATACTAACCTAACCCTAGGTAAGGCATGTCAGAGCGAAAGACAGTAATTTCGAATGAGCCAAGAAAGAGCGGTGCGGGGCCGGTCGGAGCGCACCCTTTTCTCGGTGGCTGGCGGGCGAGAGAGTGCTGCGTCGCCGGCATCGGCGTCGAAAGAAGCCGAGCCGAAAAAAGTTAAAGTACAAACGCGATGCTAATGAGCGAGCCGTTGTCTCGACTAATATGTAGGGGGCGTTCGATCGAGCGTCTGGCTTGAGCGCTTGTCGGCCTAGCAGAACGGTCGCATTGTTATGCCCGGGTTTTAGGCACCGCTGCAGGCGGCCGGCAGAGCTCTTGTTTGTGCGAAACTGAATGGATCGAGCCCGAGAGAGGGCGAGCAAAGAAAAAACGCAAATCGCTCCGCCTGGCACTGCCGGCGAGAGCGTGGACGTCGCGGCCAGCGACTGTCGAAGCTGAGTACGGCCGCAGGCGATCGCCTCGGTCTTAAACGAATGCGACGAGCACGCGCCGGGCGGCCCAGCAAGGGCCGAGCGCAGCTGTCGCAGCTATCTGGTTGATCCTGCCAGTAGTGATATGCTTGTCTCAAAGATTAAGCCATGCAGGTGCAAGTACGAGTTCTCGTAAAGCGAAACTGCGAATGGCTCATTAAATCAGTCTTGGTTAATTTGGTCTCGTAAGCGAAGTGGATAACTGTGGTAATTCTAGAGCTAATACATGCATTAAGCGCCGACTTCGGGAGGCGCGCTTTTATCAGATCAAAACCGACCGGGTTCGTCCTGTGACGTTTGATGACTCTGGATAACCACGCGGATCGTACGGTCTCTGCACCGACGACGTATCATTCAAGTGTCTGCCCTATCAACTGTCGAAGGTACGCTACGTGCCTACCTTTGTGATAACGGGTAACGGGGAATCAGGGTTCGATTCCGGAGAGGGAGCCTGAGAAACGGCTACCACATCCAAGGAAGGCAGCAGGCGCGCAAATTACCCATTCCCGACACGGGGAGGTAGTGACGAAAAATAACAATACAGGACTCTAACGAGGCCCTGTAATTGGAATGAGTACATCCTAAAACTCTTAACGAGTATCCATTGGAGGGCAAGTCTGGTGCCAGCAGCCGCGGTAATTCCAGCTCCAACAGTGTATGCTAAAGTTGTTGCGGTTGAAAAGCTCGTAGTTGGATTTTGGGCGAGCGCCGCCGGTCCGTCGCAAGGCGTGTCACTGGTTGCGTTCGCCTCACCTTCGGTTCTCCGTCGGTGCTCTTGACTGAGTGTCGGCGGTGGCCGATAAGTTTACTTTGAAAAAATTAGAGTGTTCAAAGCAGGCTGTTCGCCTGCATAGTGTTGCATGGAATAATGGAATAGGACCTCGGTTCTATTTTGTTGGTTTTCGGAGCACGAGGTAATGATTAAGAGGGACAGACGGGGGCGTCCGTACTCTGCCGTTAGAGGTGAAATTCTTGGATCGGCGGAAGACGAACTACTGCGAAAGCATTCGCCAAGAATGTTTTCTTTAATCAAGAGCGAAAGTCAGAGGTTCGAAGACGATCAGATACCGTCCTAGTTCTGACTATAAACGATGCCAACTAGCGATCGGGAGGCGTTACCATGACGACCTTTCCGGCAGCTTCCGGGAAACCAAAGTCTTTGGGTTCCGGGGGAAGTATGGTTGCAAAGCTGAAACTTAAAGGAATTGACGGAAGGGCACCACCAGGAGTGGAGCCTGCGGCTTAATTTGACTCAACACGGGGAAACTCACCCGGCCCGGACACAGGTAGGATTGACAGATTGAGAGCTCTTTCTTGATTCTGTGGGTGGTGGTGCATGGCCGTTCTTAGTTGGTGGAGCGATTTGTCTGGTTAATTCCGATAACGAACGAGACTCTGGCATGCTAAATAGTTACGCGACCTT
>NC_135251.1:28498097-28500597 GCF_964204865.1 Styela clava
GCAAGCATACTACCCTAACCCTAGGTAAGGCATGTCAGAGCGAAAGACAGTAATTTCGAATGAGCCAAGAAAGAGCGGTGCGGGGCCGGTCGGAGCGCACCCTTTTCTCGGTGGCTGGCGGGCGAGAGAGTGCTGCGTCGCCGGCATCGGCGTCGAAAGAAGCCGAGCCAAAAAAAGTTAAAGTACAAACGTGCAAGCATACTAACCTAACCCTAGGTAAGGCATGTCAGAGCGAAAGACAGTAATTTCGAATGAGCCAAGAAAGAGCGGTGCGGGGCCGGTCGGAGCGCACCCTTTTCTCGGTGGCTGGCGGGCGAGAGAGTGCTGCGTCGCCGGCATCGGCGTCGAAAGAAGCCGAGCCAAAAAAAGTTAAAGTACAAACGTGCAAGCATACTAACCTAACCCTAGGTAAGGCATGTCAGAGCGAAAGACAGTAAACTCGAATGAGCCATGAAAGAGCGGTGCGGGGCCGGTCGGAGCGCACCCTTTTCTCGGTGGCTGGCGGGCGAGAGAGTGCTGCGTCGCCGGCATCGGCGTCGAAAGAAGCCGAGCCGAAAAAAGTTAAAGTACAAACGTGCAAGCATACTAACCTAACCCTAGGTAAGGCATGTCAGAGCGAAAGACAGTAATTTCGAATGAGCCAAGAAAGAGCGGTGCGGGGCCGGTCGGAGCGCACCCTTTTCTCGGTGGCTGGCGGGCGAGAGAGTGCTGCGTCGCCGGCATCGGCGTCGAAAGAAGCCGAGCCAAAAAAAGTTAAAGTACAAACGTGCAAGCATACTAACCTAACCCTAGGTAAGGCATGTCAGAGCGAAAGACAGTAAACTCGAATGAGCCATGAAAGAGCGGTGCGGGGCCGGTCGGAGCGCACCCTTTTCTCGGTGGCTGGCGGGCGAGAGAGTGCTGCGTCGCCGGCATCGGCGTCGAAAGAAGCCGAGCCGAAAAAAGTTAAAGTACAAACGTGCAAGCATACTAACCTAACCCTAGGTAAGGCATGTCAGAGCGAAAGACAGTAATTTCGAATGAGCCAAGAAAGAGCGGTGCGGGGCCGGTCGGAGCGCACCCTTTTCTCGGTGGCTGGCGGGCGAGAGAGTGCTGCGTCGCCGGCATCGGCGTCGAAAGAAGCCGAGCCGAAAAAAGTTAAAGTACAAACGCGATGCTAATGAGCGAGCCGTTGTCTCGACTAATATGTAGGGGGCGTTCGATCGAGCGTCTGGCTTGAGCGCTTGTCGGCCTAGCAGAACGGTCGCATTGTTATGCCCGGGTTTTAGGCACCGCTGCAGGCGGCCGGCAGAGCTCTTGTTTGTGCGAAACTGAATGGATCGAGCCCGAGAGAGGGCGAGTAAAGAAAAAACGCAAATCGCTCCGCCTGGCACTGCCGGCGAGAGCGTGGACGTCGCAGCCAGCGACTGTCGAAGCTGAGTACGGCCGCAGGCGATCGCCTCGGTCTTAAACGAATGCGACGAGCACGCGCCGGGCGGCCCAGCAAGGGCCGAGCGCAGCTGTCGCAGCTATCTGGTTGATCCTGCCAGTAGTGATATGCTTGTCTCAAAGATTAAGCCATGCAGGTGCAAGTACGAGTTCTCGTAAAGCGAAACTGCGAATGGCTCATTAAATCAGTCTTGGTTAATTTGGTCTCGTAAGCGAAGTGGATAACTGTGGTAATTCTAGAGCTAATACATGCATTAAGCGCCGACTTCGGGAGGCGCGCTTTTATCAGATCAAAACCGACCGGGTTCGTCCTGTGACGTTTGATGACTCTGGATAACCACGCGGATCGTACGGTCTCTGCACCGACGACGTATCATTCAAGTGTCTGCCCTATCAACTGTCGAAGGTACGCTACGTGCCTACCTTTGTGATAACGGGTAACGGGGAATCAGGGTTCGATTCCGGAGAGGGAGCCTGAGAAACGGCTACCACATCCAAGGAAGGCAGCAGGCGCGCAAATTACCCATTCCCGACACGGGGAGGTAGTGACGAAAAATAACAATACAGGACTCTAACGAGGCCCTGTAATTGGAATGAGTACATCCTAAAACTCTTAACGAGTATCCATTGGAGGGCAAGTCTGGTGCCAGCAGCCGCGGTAATTCCAGCTCCAACAGTGTATGCTAAAGTTGTTGCGGTTGAAAAGCTCGTAGTTGGATTTTGGGCGAGCGCCGCCGGTCCGTCGCAAGGCGTGTCACTGGTTGCGTTCGCCTCACCTTCGGTTCTCCGTCGGTGCTCTTGACTGAGTGTCGGCGGTGGCCGATAAGTTTACTTTGAAAAAATTAGAGTGTTCAAAGCAGGCTGTTCGCCTGCATAGTGTTGCATGGAATAATGGAATAGGACCTCGGTTCTATTTTGTTGGTTTTCGGAGCACGAGGTAATGATTAAGAGGGACAGACGGGGGCGTCCGTACTCTGCCGTTAGAGGTGAAATTCTTGGATCGGCGGAAGACGAACTACTGCGAAAGCATTCGCCAAGAATGTTTTCTTTAATCAAGAGCGAAAGTCAGAGG
>NC_135251.1:28508097-28513097 GCF_964204865.1 Styela clava
TGGCTGGCGGGCGAGAGAGTGCTGCGTCGCCGGCATCGGCGTCGAAAGAAGCCGAGCCGAAAAAAGTTAAAGTACAAACGTGCAAGCATACTAACCTAACCCTAGGTAAGGCATGTCAGAGCGAAAGACAGTAATTTCGAATGAGCCAAGAAAGAGCGGTGCGGGGCCGGTCGGAGCGCACCCTTTTCTCGGTGGCTGGCGGGCGAGAGAGTGCTGCGTCGTCGAAAAAAGTTAAAGTACAAACGTGCAAGCATACTAACCTAACCCTAGGTAAGGCATGTCAGAGCGAAAGACAGTAAACTCGAATGAGCCATGAAAGAGCGGTGCGGGGCCGGTCGGAGCGCACCCTTTTCTCGGTGGCTGGCGGGCGAGAGAGTGCTGCGTCGCCGGCATCGGCGTCGAAAGAAGCCGAGCCGAAAAAAGTTAAAGTACAAACGTGCAAGCATACTAACCTAACCCTAGGTAAGGCATGTCAGAGCGAAAGACAGTAATTTCGAATGAGCCAAGAAAGAGCGGTGCGGGGCCGGTCGGAGCGCACCCTTTTCTCGGTGGCTGGCGGGCGAGAGAGTGCTGCGTCGCCGGCATCGGCGTCGAAAGAAGCCGAGCCAAAAAAAGTTAAAGTACAAACGTGCAAGCATACTAACCTAACCCTAGGTAAGGCATGTCAGAGCGAAAGACAGTAAACTCGAATGAGCCATGAAAGAGCGGTGCGGGGCCGGTCGGAGCGCACCCTTTTCTCGGTGGCTGGCGGGCGAGAGAGTGCTGCGTCGCCGGCATCGGCGTCAAAAGAAGCCGAGCCAAAAAAAGTTAAAGTACAAACGTGCAAGCATACTAACCTAACCCTAGGTAAGGCATGTCAGAGCGAAAGACAGTAAACTCGAATGAGCCATGAAAGAGCGGTGCGGGGCCGGTCGGAGCGCACCCTTTTCTCGGTGGCTGGCGGGCGAGAGAGTGCTGCGTCGCCGGCATCGGCGTCGAAAGAAGCCGAGCCGAAAAAAGTTAAAGTAAAAACGCGATGCTAATGAGCGAGCCGTTGTCTCGACTAATATGTAGGGGGCGTTCGATCGAGCGTCTGGCTTGAGCGCTTGTCGGCCTAGCAGAACGGTCGCATTGTTATGCCCGGGTTTTAGGCACCGCTGCAGGCGGCCGGCAGAGCTCTTGTTTGTGCGAAACTGAATGGATCGAGCCCGAGAGAGGGCGAGCAAAGAAAAAACGCAAATCGCTCCGCCTGGCACTGCCGGCGAGAGCGTGGACGTCGCGGCCAGCGACTGTCGAAGCTGAGTACGGCCGCAGGCGATCGCCTCGGTCTTAAACGAATGCGACGAGCACGCGCCGGGCGGCCCAGCAAGGGCCGAGCGCAGCTGTCGCAGCTATCTGGTTGATCCTGCCAGTAGTGATATGCTTGTCTCAAAGATTAAGCCATGCAGGTGCAAGTACGAGTTCTCGTAAAGCGAAACTGCGAATGGCTCATTAAATCAGTCTTGGTTTATTTGGTCTCGTAAGCGAAGTGGATAACTGTGGTAATTCTAGAGCTAATACATGCATTAAGCGCCGACTTCGGGAGGCGCGCTTTTATCAGATCAAAACCGACCGGGTTCGTCCTGTGACGTTTGATGACTCTGGATAACCACGCGGATCGTACGGTCTCTGCACCGACGACGTATCATTCAAGTGTCTGCCCTATCAACTGTCGAAGGTACGCTACGTGCCTACCTTTGTGATAACGGGTAACGGGGAATCAGGGTTCGATTCCGGAGAGGGAGCCTGAGAAACGGCTACCACATCCAAGGAAGGCAGCAGGCGCGCAAATTACCCATTCCCGACACGGGGAGGTAGTGACGAAAAATAACAATACAGGACTCTAACGAGGCCCTGTAATTGGAATGAGTACATCCTAAAACTCTTAACGAGTATCCATTGGAGGGCAAGTCTGGTGCCAGCAGCCGCGGTAATTCCAGCTCCAACAGTGTATGCTAAAGTTGTTGCGGTTGAAAAGCTCGTAGTTGGATTTTGGGCGAGCGCCGCCGGTCCGTCGCAAGGCGTGTCACTGGTTGCGTTCGCCTCACCTTCGGTTCTCCGTCGGTGCTCTTGACTGAGTGTCGGCGGTGGCCGATAAGGTTACTTTGAAAAAATTAGAGTGTTCAAAGCAGGCTGTTCGCCTGCATAGTGTTGCATGGAATAATGGAATAGGACCTCGGTTCTATTTTGTTGGTTTTCGGAGCACGAGGTAATGATTAAGAGGGACAGACGGGGGCGTCCGTACTCTGCCGTTAGAGGTGAAATTCTTGGATCGGCGGAAGACGAACTACTGCGAAAGCATTCGCCAAGAATGTTTTCTTTAATCAAGAGCGAAAGTCAGAGGTTCGAAGACGATCAGATACCGTCCTAGTTCTGACTATAAACGATGCCAACTAGCGATCGGGAGGCGTTACCATGACGACCTTTCCGGCAGCTTCCGGGAAACCAAAGTCTTTGGGTTCCGGGGGAAGTATGGTTGCAAAGCTGAAACTTAAAGGAATTGACGGAAGGGCACCACCAGGAGTGGAGCCTGCGGCTTAATTTGACTCAACACGGGGAAACTCACCCGGCCCGGACACAGGTAGGATTGACAGATTGAGAGCTCTTTCTTGATTCTGTGGGTGGTGGTGCATGGCCGTTCTTAGTTGGTGGAGCGATTTGTCTGGTTAATTCCGATAACGAACGAGACTCTGGCATGCTAAATAGTTACGCGACCTTCTCGGTCGGCGTCTAACTTCTTAGAGGGACTAGTGGCGTTTAGCCACACGAGATTGAGCAATAACAGGTCTGTGATGCCCTTAGATGTCCGGGGCCGCACGCGCGCTACACTGAGTGAAGCAGCGAGTGTCTAACCTAGGCCGAAAGGTCCGGGTAACCCGTTGAACCTCATTCGTGATTGGGATAGGGACTTGCAATTGTTTCCCTTGAACGAGGAATTCCCAGTAAGCGCAAGTCATCAACTTGCGTTGATTACGTCCCTGCCCTTTGTACACACCGCCCGTCGCTACTACCGATTGAATGGTTTAGTGAAATCCTTGGATCGGCCCCGTCGCGGCTGGCAACGGCCGCGTCGGCGTGTCGAGAAGACGATCAAACTTGATCATTTAGAGGAAGTAAAAGTCGTAGCAAGGTTTCCGTAGGTGAACCTGCGGAAGGATCATTACCGAAAGTGGTGGTAGGCCCCGGCCGACCGCGCACTTAATTGTCTTTGGGTGCCGCCGAGAGGGCGGCCGTCAATCGGGGTTCCGCCCCGTGCGACACGCGTAACACGTTGGCATAGCAAGGCAGCCGAGTGCGATGGTGGCTTCTGGGCACCGCGCTCGATGTGCCGCCGGCCCAGCCCGGCGGTCGCTCGGCGCCGTTTGTTGGTGTTTTTGTGCAGTTGTTGTCGGTGGTGGTTTTGTGGTCGATCCCACAGTGTGACGTCCGCGCGCTTCGGCGCCGGGCGAAACGTCGAGGACGACTCTTAACGGTGGATCACTCGGCTCGCGAGTCGATGAAGGACGCAGCCAAGTGCGAGAAGTAATGTGAATTGCAGAACACATTGAACGTCGACCTTCTGAACGCGAATTGCGGTCTCGGGTCAATCCCGGGACCGCGTCTGCCTCAGGGTCGCGTTCGTCCTCACCCGAGGGCCGTCGCCTGGCCTCTGCGAAGACGGCCGGGCGTCGCCCCAAGTTGAAGCGGTCGCCGAGCTTTCTCGGCGCGACCGCGTGTCCCGTACACCGCCGGCCCCTCGACGTGTTCAACTACGTTCGAGGGGCGGGTCCAGGTCGGTCGGTCCGGTCACGAGATCAAGACCGACCGTGGGCCAAGGCGGCGACGGTACGCGCTCGGTCGGCGCCGGCGGCGACGACTTGCGATGCCAGCGGGCCGTGTAAGAAGCGGCCCGCTTGACACATACGACCTGAGTTCAGGCGAGAGCACCCGCTGAATTTAAGCATATTATTAAGCGGAGGAAAAGAAGCCAACAGGGATTCCCTGAGTAACGGCGAGTGAACCGGGAAGAGTCCAGCGTCGAATCTGCGCGCTTTTCGAGCGCGCCGAGTTGTGACGTACGGAAGTCCCAGTGCGGCTAACGGCGAGCGCCGGTGTCCTTCTGATCGAGGCCTCGTCCCACGGCGGGTGTTAGGCCCATAGGGGCGCTTGCCTTGGCCGCTTCGGGTCTTCTCGGAGTCGGGTTGTTTGGGAATGCAGCCCAAAGCGGGTGGTAAACTCCACCTAAGACTAAATACGGTCGCGAGACCGATAGCGGACAAGTACCGTGAGGGAAAGTTGAAAAGCACTTTGAAGAGAGAGTTCAAGAGTACGTGAAACCGTTGAGAGGCAAACGGGAGGGCCCGTCAGGTCGCCGGCTCGCTTTCAGTTGGGTGCGGGGGCGCGCCGTCTCGGTTCGCGGACGCTTAAGGCGCCGCTGCCGAGTCGGCTCGCGCACCGTCTCAGCGCACTAGCGACCGGCGCGGGTCACGACCGGTTTGCCGTCGGTCTAAGTCCCCGCGCGAAGGTGGCCTCCGCTCCGGCGGGGGTGTTACAGCGCGCGGGCGGTGCGGCCCGGCGGCGGATCGAGGAATGGATGCCGCGCGCTCTCTGTGTGCGGCCGTCGCCGTTCGGCTGGCTTGTCGTTCGCCTGCACTGTAC
The DNA here is from genome assembly GCF_964204865.1 of Styela clava. Classification (NCBI taxonomy): domain Eukaryota; kingdom Metazoa; phylum Chordata; class Ascidiacea; order Stolidobranchia; family Styelidae; genus Styela; species Styela clava. The sequence goes on from NC_135251.1 coordinate 28,512,754, forward strand.
GCAGTGCCGGTGTTCGGCGGGCTGCCGTTTCGGTGGCGCGCCGTCGACGCGCTCGGGGTCCGTGGCCACGTCGGCCACCCTCCCGACCCGTCTTGAAACACGGACCAAGGAGTCTAACATGAGCGCGAGTCGTCGAGTGGTTCGAGACTCGCAGGCGAAATGAAAGTGAAGGCGGCCTTTGGCCGAACGAGGTCGGACCCAGAGCCCCGTGCGGGCGCCGGCGCACGACCGGCCGATCGCACCCGCTCTGCCGGGGCGGTCGCGCAAGAGCGTCCATGTTGGGACCCGAAAGATGGTGAACTATGCCTGGGAAGGTCGAAGCCAGAGGAAACTCTGGTGGAGGA
>NC_135251.1:28520597-28525597 GCF_964204865.1 Styela clava
CCATTATTCCATGCAACACTATGCAGGCGAACAGCCTGCTTTGAACACTCTAATTTTTTCAAAGTAAACTTATCGGCCACCGCCGACACTCAGTCAAGAGCACCGACGGAGAACCGAAGGTGAGGCGAACGCAACCAGTGACACGCCTTGCGACGGACCGGCGGCGCTCGCCCAAAATCCAACTACGAGCTTTTCAACCGCAACAACTTTAGCATACACTGTTGGAGCTGGAATTACCGCGGCTGCTGGCACCAGACTTGCCCTCCAATGGATACTCGTTAAGAGTTTTAGGATGTACTCATTCCAATTACAGGGCCTCCTTAGAGTCCTGTATTGTTATTTTTCGTCACTACCTCCCCGTGTCGGGAATGGGTAATTTGCGCGCCTGCTGCCTTCCTTGGATGTGGTAGCCGTTTCTCAGGCTCCCTCTCCGGAATCGAACCCTGATTCCCCGTTACCCGTTATCACAAAGGTAGGCACGTAGCGTACCTTCGACAGTTGATAGGGCAGACACTTGAATGATACGTCGTCGGTGCAGAGACCGTACGATCCGCGTGGTTATCCAGAGTCATCAAACGTCACAGGACGAACCCGGTCGGTTTTGATCTGATAAAAGCGCGCCTCCCGAAGTCGGCGCTTAATGCATGTATTAGCTCTAGAATTACCACAGTTATCCACTTCGCTTACGAGACCAAATAAACCAAGACTGATTTAATGAGCCATTCGCAGTTTCGCTTTACGAGAACTCGTACTTGCACCTGCATGGCTTAATCTTTGAGACAAGCATATCACTACTGGCAGGATCAACCAGATAGCTGCGACAGCTGCGCTCGGCCCTTGCTGGGCCGCCCGGCGCGTGCTCGTCGCATTCGTTTAAGACCGAGGCGATCGCCTGCGGCCGTACTCAGCTTCGACAGTCGCTGGCCGCGACGTCCTCGCTCTCGCCGGCAGTGCCAGGCGGAGCGATTTGCGTTTTTTCTTTGCTCGCCCTCTCTCGGGCTCGATCCATTCAGTTTCGCACAAACAAGAGCTCTGCCGGCCGCCTGCAGCGGTGCCTAAAACCCGGGCATAACAATGCGACCGTTCTGCTAGGCCGACAAGCGCTCAAGCCAGACGCTCGATCGAACGCCCCCTACATATTAGTCGAGACAACGGCTCGCTCATTAGCATCGCGTTTGTACTTTAACTTTTTTCGGCTCGGCTTCTTTCGACGCCGATGCCGGCGACGCAGCACTCTCTCGCCCGCCAGCCACCGAGAAAAGGGTGCGCTCCGACCGGCCCCGCACCGCTCTTTCTTGGCTCATTCGAAATTACTGTCTTTCGCTCTGACATGCCTTACCTAGGGTTAGGTTAGTATGCTTGCACGTTTGTACTTTAACTTTTTTCGGCTCGGCTTCTTTCGACGCCGATGCCGGCGACGCAGCACTCTCTCGCCCGCCAGCCACCGAGAAAAGGGTGCGCTTCGACCGGCCCCGCACCGCTCTTTCATGGCTCATTCGAGTTTACTGTCTTTCGCTCTGACATGCCTTACCTAGGGTTAGGTTAGTATGCTTGCACGTTTGTACTTTAACTTTTTTTGGCTCGGCTTCTTTCGACGCCGATGCCGGCGACGCAGCACTCTCTCGCCCGCCAGCCACCGAGAAAAGGGTGCGCTCCGACCGGCCCCGCACCGCTCTTTCTTGGCTCATTCGAAATTACTGTCTTTCGCTCTGACATGCCTTACCTAGGGTTAGGTTAGTATGCTTGCACGTTTGTACTTTAACTTTTTTCGGCTCGGCTTCTTTCGACGCCGATGCCGGCGACGCAGCACTCTCTCGCCCGCCAGCCACCGAGAAAAGGGTGCGCTCCGACCGGCCCCGCACCGCTCTTTCATGGCTCATTCGAGTTTACTGTCTTTTGCTCTGACATGCCTTACCTAGGGTTAGGTTAGTATGCTTGCACGTTTGTACTTTAACTTTTTTTGGCTCGGCTTCTTTCGACGCCGATGCCGGCGACGCAGCACTCTCTCGCCCGCCAGCCACCGAGAAAAGGGTGCGCTCCGACCGGCCCCGCACCGCTCTTTCTTGGCTCATTCGAAATTACTGTCTTTCGCTCTGACATGCCTTACCTAGGGTTAGGTTAGTATGCTTGCACGTTTGTACTTTAACTTTTTTCGGCTCGGCTTCTTTCGACGCCGATGCCGGCGACGCAGCACTCTCTCGCCCGCCAGCCACCGAGAAAAGGGTGCGCTCCGACCGGCCCCGCACCGCTCTTTCTTGGCTCATTCGAAATTACTGTCTTTCGCTCTGATATGCCTTACCTAGGGTTAGGTTAGTATGCTTGCACGTTTGTACTTTAACTTTTTTCGGCTCGGCTTCTTTCGACGCCGATGCCGGCGACGCAGCACTCTCTCGCCCGCCAGCCACCGAGAAAAGGGTGCGCTCCGACCGGCCCCGCACCGCTCTTTCATGGCTCATTCGAGTTTACTGTCTTTCGCTCTGACATGCCTTACCTAGGGTTAGGTTAGTATGCTTGCACGTTTGTACTTTAACTTTTTTTGGCTCGGCTTCTTTCGACGCCGATGCCGGCGACGCAGCACTCTCTCGCCCGCCAGCCACCGAGAAAAGGGTGCGCTCCGACCGGCCCCGCACCGCTCTTTCTTGGCTCATTCGAAATTACTGTCTTTCGCTCTGACATGCCTTACCTAGGGTTAGGTTAGTATGCTTGCACGTTTGTACTTTAACTTTTTTCGGCTCGGCTTCTTTCGACGCCGATGCCGGCGACGCAGCACTCTCTCGCCCGCCAGCCACCGAGAAAAGGGTGCGCTCCGACCGGCCCCGCACCGCTCTTTCATGGCTCATTCGAGTTTACTGTCTTTCGCTCTGACATGCCTTACCTAGGGTTAGGTTAGTATGCTTGCACGTTTGTACTTTAACTTTTTTTGGCTCGGCTTCTTTCGACGCCGATGCCGGCGACGCAGCACTCTCTCGCCCGCCAGCCACCGAGAAAAGGGTGCGCTCCGACCGGCCCCGCACCGCTCTTTCTTGGCTCATTCGAAATTACTGTCTTTCGCTCTGACATGCCTTACCTAGGGTTAGGTTAGTATGCTTGCACGTTTGTACTTTAACTTTTTTCGGCTCGGCTTCTTTCGACGCCGATGCCGGCGACGCAGCACTCTCTCGCCCGCCAGCCACCGAGAAAAGGGTGCGCTCCGACCGGCCCCGCACCGCTCTTTCTTGGCTCATTCGAAATTACTGTCTTTCGCTCTGACATGCCTTACCTAGGGTTAGGTTAGTATGCTTGCACGTTTGTACTTTAACTTTTTTTGGCTCGGCTTCTTTCGACGCCGATGCCGGCGACGCAGCACTCTCTCGCCCGCCAGCCACCGAGAAAAGGGTGCGCTCCGACCGGCCCCGCACCGTTCTTTCTTGGCTCATTCGAAATTACTGTCTTTCGCTCTGACATGCCTTACCTAGGGTTAGGTTAGTATGCTTGCACGTTTGTACTTTAACTTTTTTCGGCTCGGCTTCTTTCGACGCCGATGCCGGCGACGCAGCACTCTCTCGCCCGCCAGCCACCGAGAAAAGGGTGCGCTCCGACCGGCCCCGCACCGCTCTTTCTTGGCTCATTCGAAATTACTGTCTTTCGCTCTGACATGCCTTACCTAGGGTTAGGTTAGTATGCTTGCACGTTTGTACTTTAACTTTTTTCGGCTCGGCTTCTTTCGACGCCGATGCCGGCGACGCAGCACTCTCTCGCCCGCCAGCCACCGAGAAAAGGGTGCGCTCCGACCGGCCCCGCACCGCTCTTTCTTGGCTCATTCGAGTTTACTGTCTTTCGCTCTGACATGCCTTACCTAGGGTTAGGTTAGTATGCTTGCACGTTTGTACTTTAACTTTTTTCGGCTCGGCTTCTTTCGACGCCGATGCCGGCGACGCAGCACTCTCTCGCCCGCCAGCCACCGAGAAAAGGGTGCGCTCCGACCGGCCCCGCACCGCTCTTTCTTGGCTCATTCGAAATTACTGTCTTTCGCTCTGACATGCCTTACCTAGGGTTAGGTTAGTATGCTTGCACGTTTGTACTTTAACTTTTTTCGGCTCGGCTTCTTTCGACGCCGATGCCGGCGACGCAGCACTCTCTCGCCCGCCAGCCACCGAGAAAAGGGTGCGCTCCGACCGGCCCCGCACCGCTCTTTCTTGGCTCATTCGAAATTACTGTCTTTCGCTCTGACATGCCTTACCTAGGGTTAGGTTAGTATGCTTGCACGTTTGTACTTTAACTTTTTTTGGCTCGGCTTCTTTCGACGCCGATGCCGGCGACGCAGCACTCTCTCGCCCGCCAGCCACCGAGAAAAGGGTGCGCTCCGACCGGCCCCGCACCGCTCTTTCTTGGCTCATTCGAAATTACTGTCTTTCGCTCTGACATGCCTTACCTAGGGTTAGGTTAGTATGCTTGCACGTTTGTACTTTAACTTTTTTTGGCTCGGCTTCTTTCGACGCCGATGCCGGCGACGCAGCACTCTCTCGCCCGCCAGCCACCGAGAAAAGGATGCGCTCCGACCGGCCCCGCACCGCTCTTTCATTGCTCATTCGAGTTTACTGTCTTTCGCTCTGACATGCCTTACCTAGGGTTAGGTTAGTATGCTTGCACGTTTGTACTTTAACTTTTTTCGGCTCGGCTTCTTTCGACGCCGATGCCGGCGACGCAGCACTCTCTCGCCCGCCAGCCACCGAGAAAAGGGTGCGCTCCGACCGGCCCCGCACCGCTCTTTCTTGGCTCATTCGAAATTACTGTCTTTCGCTCTGACATGCCTTACCTAGGGTTAGGTTAGTATGCTTGCACGTTTGTACTTTAACTTTTTTCGGCTCGGCTTCTTTCGACGCCGATGCCGGCGACGCAGCACTCTCTCGCCCGCCAGCCACCGAGAAAAGGGTGCGCTCCGACCGGCCCCGCACCGCTCTTTCTTGGCTCATTCGAAATTACTGTCTTTCGCTCTGACATGCCTTACCTAGGGTTAGGTT
>NC_135251.1:28533097-28540597 GCF_964204865.1 Styela clava
CGTCGCCGGCATCGGCGTCGAAAGAAGCCGAGCCGAAAAAAGTTAAAGTACAAACGTGCAAGCATACTAACCTAACCCTAGGTAAGGCATGTCAGAGCGAAAGACAGTAATTTCGAATGAGCCAAGAAAGAGCGGTGCGGGGCCGGTCGGAGCGCACCCTTTTCTCGGTGGCTGGCGGGCGAGAGAGTGCTGCGTCGCCGGCATCGGCGTCGAAAGAAGCCGAGCCGAAAAAAGTTAAAGTACAAACGTGCAAGCATACTAACCTAACCCTAGGTAAGGCATGTCAGAGCGAAAGACAGTAATTTCGAATGAGCCAAGAAAGAGCGGTGCGGGGCCGGTCGGAGCGCACCCTTTTCTCGGTGGCTGGCGGGCGAGAGAGTGCTGCGTCGCCGGCATCGGCGTCGAAAGAAGCCGAGCCGAAAAAAGTTAAAGTACAAACGTGCAAGCATACTAACCTAACCCTAGGTAAGGCATGTCAGAGCGAAAGACAGTAATATCGAATGAGCCAAGAAAGAGCGGTGCGGGCCGGTCGGAGCGCACCCTTTTCTCGGTGGCTGGCGGGCGAGAGAGTGCTGCGTCGCCGGCATCGGCGTCGAAAGAAGCCGAGCCGAAAAAAGTTAAAGTACAAACGTGCAAGCATACTAACCTAACCCTAGGTAAGGCATGTCAGAGCGAAAGACAGTAATTTCGAATGAGCCAAGAAAGAGCGGTGCGGGGCCCACGTGTCACTTCGCAATACGAAAAGGGGGCGTCGTCGCCCTCCATTGGCTCGAGCCCCGTTTCAAAATCTTCCACGTGATTACCGCTCGCTCGCTTGGCTGGATTCGCGCCGATTGTTGACACGTGATTGGCCGTTACTCACTCATCCGCGACGAAGCTCACGTGTCATTTCGCAATACGAAAAGGGGGCGTCGCCGCCGCCCATTGGATCGCACAATTTCGCAATACGACCAGGTACAAACTAACCAAACCAAAAAAGTTCAAGAGACCGCACGTGCAAGCATACTAACCTAACCCTAGGTAAGGTATGTTAGAGCGAAAGACAGTAAACTCGAATGAGCCAAGAAAGAGCGGTGCGGGGCCGGTCGGAGCGCACCCTTTTCTCGGTGGCTGGCGGGCGAGAGAGTGCTGCGTCGCCAGCATCGGCGTCGAAAGAAGCCGAGCCGAAAAAAGTTAAAGTACAAACGTGCAAGCATAATAACCTAACCCTAGGTAAGGCATGTCAGAGCGAAAGACAGTAAACTCGAATGAGCCAAGAAAGAGCGGTGCGGGGCCGGTCGGAGCGCACCCTTTTCTCGGTGGCTGGCGGGCGAGAGAGTGCTGCGTCGCCGGCATCGGCGTCGAAAGAAGCCGAGCCGAAAAAAGTTAAAGTACAAACGTGCAAGCATACTAACCTAACCCTAGGTAAGGCATGTCAGAGCGAAAGACAGTAATTTCGAATGAGCCAAGAAAGAGCGGTGCGGGGCCGGTCGGAGCGCACCCTTTTCTCGGTGGCTGGCGGGCGAGAGAGTGCTGCGTCGCCGGCATCGGCGTCGAAAGAAGCCGAGCCGAAAAAAGTTAAAGTACAAACGTGCAAGCATACTAACCTAACCCTAGGTAAGGCATGTCAGAGCGAAAGACAGTAATTTCGAATGAGCCAAGAAAGAGCGGTGCGGGGCCGGTCGGAGCGCACCCTTTTCTCGGTGGCTGGCGGGCGAGAGAGTGCTGCGTCGCCGGCATCGGCGTCGAAAGAAGCCGAGCCGAAAAAAGTTAAAGTACAAACGTGCAAGCATACTAACCTAACCCTAGGTAAGGCATGTCAGAGCGAAAGACAGTAATTTCGAATGAGCCAAGAAAGAGCGGTGCGGGGCCGGTCGGAGCGCACCCTTTTCTCGGTGGCTGGCGGGCGAGAGAGTGCTGCGTCGCCGGCATCGGCGTCGAAAGAAGCCGAGCCGAAAAAAGTTAAAGTACAAACGTGCAAGCATACTAACCTAACCCTAGGTAAGGCATGTCAGAGCGAAAGACAGTAATATCGAATGAGCCAAGAAAGAGCGGTGCGGGCCGGTCGGAGCGCACCCTTTTCTCGGTGGCTGGCGGGCGAGAGAGTGCTGCGTCGCCGGCATCGGCGTCGAAAGAAGCCGAGCCGAAAAAAGTTAAAGTACAAACGTGCAAGCATACTAACCTAACCCTAGGTAAGGCATGTCAGAGCGAAAGACAGTAATTTCGAATGAGCCAAGAAAGAGCGGTGCGGGGCCGGTCGGAGCGCACCCTTTTCTCGGTGGCTGGCGGGCGAGAGAGTGCTGCGTCGCCGGCATCGGCGTCGAAAGAAGCCGAGCCGAAAAAAGTTAAAGTACAAACGTGCAAGCATACTAACCTAACCCTAGGTAAGGCATGTCAGAGCGAAAGACAGTAATTTCGAATGAGCCAAGAAAGAGCGGTGCGGGGCCGGTCGGAGCGCACCCTTTTCTCGGTGGCTGGCGGGCGAGAGAGTGCTGCGTCGCCGGCATCGGCGTCGAAAGAAACCGAGCCGAAAAAAGTTAAAGTACAAACGTGCAAGCATACTAACCTAACCCTAGGTAAGGCATGTCAGAGCGAAAGACAGTAATTTCGAATGAGCCAAGAAAGAGCGGTGCGGGGCCGGTCGGAGCGCACCCTTTTCTCGGTGGCTGGCGGGCGAGAGAGTGCTGCGTCGCCGGCATCGGCGTCGAAAGAAGCCGAGCCGAAAAAAGTTAAAGTACAAACGTGCAAGCATACTAACCTAACCCTAGGTAAGGCATGTCAGAGCGAAAGACAGTAATTTCGAATGAGCCAAGAAAGAGCGGTGCGGGGCCGGTCGGAGCGCACCCTTTTCTCGGTGGCTGGCGGGCGAGAGAGTGCTGCGTCGCCGGCATCGGCGTCGAAAGAAGCCGAGCCGAAAAAAGTTAAAGTACAAACGTGCAAGCATACTAACCTAACCCTAGGTAAGGCATGTCAGAGCGAAAGACAGTAATTTCGAATGAGCCAAGAAAGAGCGGTGCGGGGCCGGTCGGAGCGCACCCTTTTCTCGGTGGCTGGCGGGCGAGAGAGTGCTGCGTCGCCGGCATCGGCGTCGAAAGTAGCCGAGCCGAAAAAAGTTAAAGTACAAACGTGCAAGCATACTAACCTAACCCTAGGTAAGGCATGTCAGAGCGAAAGACAGTAATTTCGAATGAGCCAAGAAAGAGCGGTGCGGGGCCGGTCGGAGCGCACCCTTTTCTCGGTGGCTGGCGGGCGAGAGAGTGCTGCGTCGCCGGCATCGGCGTCGAAAGAAGCCGAGCCGAAAAAAGTTAAAGTACAAACGTGCAAGCATACTAACCTAACCCTAGGTAAGGCATGTCAGAGCGAAAGACAGTAATTTCGAATGAGCCAAGAAAGAGCGGTGCGGGGCCGGTCGGAGCGCACCCTTTTCTCGGTGGCTGGCGGGCGAGAGAGTGCTGCGTCGCCGGCATCGGCGTCGAAAGAAACCGAGCCAAAAAAAGTTAAAGTACAAACGCGATGCTAATGAGCGAGCCGTTGTCTCGACTAATATGTGGGGGGCGTTCGATCGAGCGTCTGGCTTGAGCGCTTGTCGGCCTAGCAGAACGGTCGCATTGTTATGCCCGGGTTTTAGGCACCGCTGCAGGCGGCCGGCAGAGCTCTTGTTTGTGCGAAACTGAATGGATCGAGCCCGAGAGAGGGCGAGCAAAGAAAAAACGCAAATCGCTCCGCCTGGCACTGCCGGCGAGAGCGTGGACGTCGCGGCCAGCGACTGTCGAAGCTGAGTACGGCCGCAGGCGATCGCCTCGGTCTTAAACGAATGCGACGAGCACGCGCCGGGCGGCCCAGCAAGGGCCGAGCGCAGCTGTCGCAGCTATCTGGTTGATCCTGCCAGTAGTGATATGCTTGTCTCAAAGATTAAGCCATGCAGGTGCAAGTACGAGTTCTCGTAAAGCGAAACTGCGAATGGCTCATTAAATCAGTCTTGGTTTATTTGGTCTCGTAAGCGAAGTGGATAACTGTGGTAATTCTAGAGCTAATACATGCATTTAAGCGCCGACTTCGGGAGGCGCGCTTTTATCAGATCAAAACCGACCGGGTTCGTCCTGTGACGTTTGATGACTCTGGATAACCACGCGGATCGTACGGTCTCTGCACCGACGACGTATCATTCAAGTGTCTGCCCTATCAACTGTCGAAGGTACGCTACGTGCCTACCTTTGTGATAACGGGTAACGGGGAATCAGGGTTCGATTCCGGAGAGGGAGCCTGAGAAACGGCTACCACATCCAAGGAAGGCAGCAGGCGCGCAAATTACCCATTCCCGACACGGGGAGGTAGTGACGAAAAATAACAATACAGGACTCTAACGAGGCCCTGTAATTGGAATGAGTACATCCTAAAACTCTTAACGAGTATCCATTGGAGGGCAAGTCTGGTGCCAGCAGCCGCGGTAATTCCAGCTCCAACAGTGTATGCTAAAGTTGTTGCGGTTGAAAAGCTCGTAGTTGGATTTTGGGCGAGCGCCGCCGGTCCGTCGCAAGGCGTGTCACTGGTTGCGTTCGCCTCACCTTCGGTTCTCCGTCGGTGCTCTTGACTGAGTGTCGGCGGTGGCCGATAAGTTTACTTTGAAAAAATTAGAGTGTTCAAAGCAGGCTGTTCGCCTGCATAGTGTTGCATGGAATAATGGAATAGGACCTCGGTTCTATTTTGTTGGTTTTCGGAGCACGAGGTAATGATTAAGAGGGACAGACGGGGGCGTCCGTACTCTGCCGTTAGAGGTGAAATTCTTGGATCGGCGGAAGACGAACTACTGCGAAAGCATTCGCCAAGAATGTTTTCTTTAATCAAGAGCGAAAGTCAGAGGTTCGAAGACGATCAGATACCGTCCTAGTTCTGACTATAAACGATGCCAACTAGCGATCGGGAGGCGTTACCATGACGACCTTTCCGGCAGCTTCCGGGAAACCAAAGTCTTTGGGTTCCGGGGGAAGTATGGTTGCAAAGCTGAAACTTAAAGGAATTGACGGAAGGGCACCACCAGGAGTGGAGCCTGCGGCTAAATTTGACTCAACACGGGGAAACTCACCCGGCCCGGACACAGGTAGGATTGACAGATTGAGAGCTCTTTCTTGATTCTGTGGGTGGTGGTGCATGGCCGTTCTTAGTTGGTGGAGCGATTTGTCTGGTTAATTCCGATAACGAACGAGACTCTGGCATGCTAAATAGTTACGCGACCTTCTCGGTCGGCGTCTAACTTCTTAGAGGGACTAGTGGCGTTTAGCCACACGAGATTGAGCAATAACAGGTCTGTGATGCCCTTAGATGTCCGGGGCCGCACGCGCGCTACACTGAGTGAAGCAGCGAGTGTCTAACCTAGGCCGAAAGGTCCGGGTAACCCGTTGAACCTCATTCGTGATTGGGATAGGGACTTGCAATTGTTTCCCTTGAACGAGGAATTCCCAGTAAGCGCAAGTCATCAACTTGCGTTGATTACGTCCCTGCCCTTTGTACACACCGCCCGTCGCTACTACCGATTGAATGGTTTAGTGAGATCCTTGGATCGGCCCCGTCGCGGCTGGCAACGGCCGCGTCGGCGTGTCGAGAAGACGATCAAACTTGATCATTTAGAGGAAGTAAAAGTCGTAACAAGGTTTCCGTAGGTGAACCTGCGGAAGGATCATTACCGAAAGTGGTGGTAGGCCCCGGCCGACCGCGCACTTAATTGTCTTTGGGTGCCGCCGAGAGGGCGGCCGTCAATCGGGGTTCTGCCCCGTGCGACACGCGTAACACGTTGGCATAGCAAGGCAGCCGAGTGCGATGGTGGCTTCTGGGCACCGCGCTCGATGTGCCGCCGGCCCAGCCCGGCGGTCGCTCGGCGCCGTTTGTTGGTGTTTTTGTGCAGTTGTTGTCGGTGGTGGTTTTGTGGTCGATCCCACAGTGTGACGTCCGCGCGCTTCGGCGCCGGGCGAAACGTCGAGGACGACTCTTAACGGTGGATCACTCGGCTCGCGAGTCGATGAAGGACGCAGCCAAGTGCGAGAAGTAATGTGAATTGCAGAACACATTGAACGTCGACCTTCTGAACGCGAATTGCGGTCTCGGGTCAATCCCGGGACCGCGTCTGCCTCAGGGTCGCGTTCGTCTTCACCCGAGGGCCGTCGCCTGGCCTCTGCGAAGACGGCCGGGCGTCGCCCCAAGTTGAAGCGGTCGCCGAGCTTTCTCGGCGCGACCGCGTGTCCCGTACACCGCCGGCCCCTCGACGTGTTCAACTACGTTCGAGGGGCGGGTCCAGGTCGGTCGGTCCGGTCACGAGATCAAGACCGACCGTGGGCCAAGGCGGCGACGGTACGCGCTCGGTCGGCGCCGGCGGCGACGACTTGCGATGCCAGCGGGCCGTGTAGGAAGCGGCCCGCTTGACACATACGACCTGAGTTCAGGCGAGAGCACCCGCTGAATTTAAGCATATTATTAAGCGGAGGAAAAGAAACCAACAGGGATTCCCTGAGTAACGGCGAGTGAACCGGGAAGAGTCCAGCGTCGAATCTGCGCGCTTTTCGAGCGCGCCGAGTTGTGACGTACGGAAGTCCCAGTGCGGCTGACGGCGAGCGCCGGTGTCCTTCTGATCGAGGCCTCGTCCCACGGCGGGTGTTAGGCCCATAGGGGCGCTAGCCTTGGCCGCTTCGGGTCTTCTCGGAGTCGGGTTGTTTGGGAATGCAGCCCAAAGCGGGTGGTAAACTCCACCTAAGACTAAATACGGTCGCGAGACCGATAGCGGACAAGTACCGTGAGGGAAAGTTGAAAAGCACTTTGAAGAGAGAGTTCAAGAGTACGTGAAACCGTTGAGAGGCAAACGGGAGGGCCCGTCAGGTCGCCGGCTCGCTTTCAGTTGGGTGCGGGGGCGCGCCGTCTCGGTTCGCGGACGCTTAAGGCGCCGCTGCCGAGTCGGCTCGCGCACCGTCTCAGCGCACTAGCGACCGGCGCGGGTCACGACCGGTTTGCCGTCGGTGTAAGTCCCCGCGCGAAGGTGGCCTCCGCTCCGGCGGGGGTGTTACAGCGCGCGGGCGGTGCGGCCCGGCGGCGGATCGAGGAAAGGATGCCGCGCGCTCTCTGTGTGCGGCCGTCGCCGTTCGGCTGGCTTGTCGTTCGCCTGCACTGTACGCAGTGCCGGTGTTCGGCGGGCTGCCGCTTCGGTGGCGCGCCGTCGACGCGCTCGGGGTCCGTGGCCACGTCGGCCACCCTCCCGACCCGTCTTGAAACACGGACCAAGGAGTCTAACATGAGCGCGAGTCGTCGAGTGGTTCGAGACTCGCAGGCGAAATGAAAGTGAAGGCGGCCTTTGGCCGAACGAGGTCGGACCCGGAGCCCCGTGCGGGCGCCGGCGCACGACCGGCCGATCGCACCCGCTCTGCCGGGGCGGTCGCGCAAGAGCGTCCATGTTGGGACCCGAAAGATGGTGAACTATGCCTGGGAAGGTCGAAGCCAGAGGAAACTCTGGTGGAGGACCGTAGCGATTCTGACGTGCAA
>NC_135251.1:28545597-28550597 GCF_964204865.1 Styela clava
GCGAAAGACAGTAATTTCGAATGAGCCAAGAAAGAGCGGTGCGGGCCGGTCGGAGCGCACCCTTTTCTCGGTGGCTGGCGGGCGAGAGAGTGCTGCGTCGCCGGCATCGGCGTCGAAAGAAGCCGAGCCGAAAAAAGTTAAAGTACAAACGTGCAAGCATACTAACCTAACCCTAGGTAAGGCATGTCAGAGCGAAAGACAGTAATTTCGAATGAGCCAAGAAAGAGCGGTGCGGGGCCGGTCGGAGCGCACCCTTTTCTCGGTGGCTGGCGGGCGAGAGAGTGCTGCGTCGCCGGCATCGGCGTCGAAAGAAGCCGAGCCGAAAAAAGTTAAAGTACAAACGTGCAAGCATACTAACCTAACCCTAGGTAAGGCATGTCAGAGCGAAAGACAGTAATTTCGAATGAGCCAAGAAAGAGCGGTGCGGGGCCGGTCGGAGCGCACCCTTTTCTCGGTGGCTGGCGGGCGAGAGAGTGCTGCGTCGCCGGCATCGGCGTCGAAAGAAACCGAGCCGAAAAAAGTTAAAGTACAAACGTGCAAGCATACTAACCTAACCCTAGGTAAGGCATGTCAGAGCGAAAGACAGTAATTTCGAATGAGCCAAGAAAGAGCGGTGCGGGGCCGGTCGGAGCGCACCCTTTTCTCGGTGGCTGGCGGGCGAGAGAGTGCTGCGTCGCCGGCATCGGCGTCGAAAGAAGCCGAGCCGAAAAAAGTTAAAGTACAAACGTGCAAGCATACTAACCTAACCCTAGGTAAGGCATGTCAGAACGAAAGACAGTAATTTCGAATGAGCCAAGAAAGAGCGGTGCGGGGCCGGTCGGAGCGCACCCTTTTCTCGGTGGCTGGCGGGCGAGAGAGTGCTGCGTCGCCGGCATCGGCGTCGAAAGAAGCCGAGCCGAAAAAAGTTAAAGTACAAACGTGCAAGCATACTAACCTAACCCTAGGTAAGGCATGTCAGAGCGAAAGACAGTAATTTCGAATGAGCCAAGAAAGAGCGGTGCGGGGCCGGTCGGAGCGCACCCTTTTCTCGGTGGCTGGCGGGCGAGAGAGTGCTGCGTCGCCGGCATCGGCGTCGAAAGAAGCCGAGCCGAAAAAAGTTAAAGTACAAACGTGCAAGCATACTAACCTAACCCTAGGTAAGGCATGTCAGAGCGAAAGACAGTAATTTCGAATGAGCCAAGAAAGAGCGGTGCGGGGCCGGTCGGAGCGCACCCTTTTCTCGGTGGCTGGCGGGCGAGAGAGTGCTGCGTCGCCGGCATCGGCGTCGAAAGAAGCCGAGCCGAAAAAAGTTAAAGTACAAACGTGCAAGCATACTAACCTAACCCTAGGTAAGGCATGTCAGAGCGAAAGACAGTAATTTCGAATGAGCCAAGAAAGAGCGGTGCGGGGCCGGTCGGAGCGCACCCTTTTCTCGGTGGCTGGCGGGCGAGAGAGTGCTGCGTCGCCGGCATCGGCGTCGAAAGAAACCGAGCCAAAAAAAGTTAAAGTACAAACGCGATGCTAATGAGCGAGCCGTTGTCTCGACTAATATGTAGGGGGCGTTCGATCGAGCGTCTGGCTTGAGCGCTTGTCGGCCTAGCAGAACGGTCGCATTGTTATGCCCGGGTTTTAGGCACCGCTGCAGGCGGCCGGCAGAGCTCTTGTTTGTGCGAAACTGAATGGATCGAGCCCGAGAGAGGGCGAGCAAAGAAAAAACGCAAATCGCTCCGCCTGGCACTGCCGGCGAGAGCGTGGACGTCGCGGCCAGCGACTGTCGAAGCTGAGTACGGCCGCAGGCGATCGCCTCGGTCTTAAACGAATGCGACGAGCACGCGCCGGGCGGCCCAGCAAGGGCCGAGCGCAGCTGTCGCAGCTATCTGGTTGATCCTGCCAGTAGTGATATGCTTGTCTCAAAGATTAAGCCATGCAGGTGCAAGTACGAGTTCTCGTAAAGCGAAACTGCGAATGGCTCATTAAATCAGTCTTGGTTTATTTGGTCTCGTAAGCGAAGTGGATAACTGTGGTAATTCTAGAGCTAATACATGCATTAAGCGCCGACTTCGGGAGGCGTGCTTTTATCAGATCAAAACCGACCGGGTTCGTCCGGTGACGTTTGATGACTCTGGATAACCACGCGGATCGTACGGTCTCTGCACCGACGACGTATCATTCAAGTGTCTGCCCTATCAACTGTCGAAGGTACGCTACGTGCCTACCTTTGTGATAACGGGTAACGGGGAATCAGGGTTCGATTCCGGAGAGGGAGCCTGAGAAACGGCTACCACATCCAAGGAAGGCAGCAGGCGCGCAAATTACCCATTCCCGACACGGGGAGGTAGTGACGAAAAATAACAATACAGGACTCTAACGAGGCCCTGTAATTGGAATGAGTACATCCTAAAACTCTTAACGAGTATCCATTGGAGGGCAAGTCTGGTGCCAGCAGCCGCGGTAATTCCAGCTCCAACAGTGTATGCTAAAGTTGTTGCGGTTGAAAAGCTCGTAGTTGGATTTTGGGCGAGCGCCGCCGGTCCGTCGCAAGGCGTGTCACTGGTTGCGTTCGCCTCACCTCCGGTTCTCCGTCGGTGCTCTTGACTGAGTGTCGGCGGTGGCCGATAAGTTTACTTTGAAAAAATTAGAGTGTTCAAAGCAGGCTGTTCGCCTGCATAGTGTTGCATGGAATAATGGAATAGGACCTCGGTTCTATTTTGTTGGTTTTCGGAGCACGAGGTAATGATTAAGAGGGACAGACGGGGGCGTCCGTACTCTGCCGTTAGAGGTGAAATTCTTGGATCGGCGGAAGACGAACTACTGCGAAAGCATTCGCCAAGAATGTTTTTTTTAATCAAGAGCGAAAGTCAGAGGTTCGAAGACGATCAGATACCGTCCTAGTTCTGACTATAAACGATGCCAACTAGCGATCGGGAGGCGTTACCATGACGACCTTTCCGGCAGCTTCCGGGAAACCAAAGTCTTTGGGTTCCGGGGGAAGTATGGTTGCAAAGCTGAAACTTAAAGGAATTGACGGAAGGGCACCACCAGGAGTGGAGCCTGCGGCTTAATTTGACTCAACACGGGGAAACTCACCCGGCCCGGACACAGGTAGGATTGACAGATTGAGAGCTCTTTCTTGATTCTGTGGGTGGTGGTGCATGGCCGTTCTTAGTTGGTGGAGCGATTTGTCTGGTTAATTCCGATAACGAACGAGACTCTGGCATGCTAAATAGTTACGCGACCTTCTCGGTCGGCGTCTAACTTCTTAGAGGGACTAGTGGCGTTTAGCCACACGAGATTGAGCAATAACAGGTCTGTGATGCCCTTAGATGTCCGGGGCCGCACGCGCGCTACACTGAGTGAAGCAGCGAGTGTCTAACCTAGGCCGAAAGGTCCGGGTAACCCGTTGAACCTCATTCGTGATTGGGATAGGGACTTGCAATTGTTTCCCTTGAACGAGGAATTCCCAGTAAGCGCAAGTCATCAACTTGCGTTGATTACGTCCCTGCCCTTTGTACACACCGCCCGTCGCTACTACCGATTGAATGGTTTAGTGAGATCCTTGGATCGGCCCCGTCGCGGCTGGCAACGGCCGCGTCGGCGTGTCGAGAAGACGATCAAACTTGATCATTTAGAGGAAGTAAAAGTCGTAACAAGGTTTCCGTAGGTGAACCTGCGGAAGGATCATTACCGAAAGTGGTGGTAGGCCCCGGCCGACCGCGCACTTAATTGTCTTTGGGTGCCGCCGAGAGGGCGGCCGTCAATCGGGGTTCTGCCCCGTGCGACACGCGTAACACGTTGGCATAGCAAGGCAGCCGAGTGCGATGGTGGCTTCTGGGCACCGCGCTCGATGTGCCGCCGGCCCAGCCCGGCGGTCGCTCGGCGCCGTTTGTTGGTGTTTTTGTGCAGTTGTTGTCGGTGGTGGTTTTGTGGTCGATCCCACAGTGTGACGTCCGCGCGCTTCGGCGCCGGGCGAAACGTCGAGGACGACTCTTAACGGTGGATCACTCGGCTCGCGAGTCGATGAAGGACGCAGCCAAGTGCGAGAAGTAATGTGAATTGCAGAACACATTGAACGTCGACCTTCTGAACGCGAATTGCGGTCTCGGGTCAATCCCGGGACCGCGTCTGCCTCAGGGTCGCGTTCGTCCTCACCCGAGGGCCGTCGCCTGGCCTCTGCGAAGACGGCCGGGCGTCGCCCCAAGTTGAAGCGGTCGCCGAGCTTTCTCGGCGCGACCGCGTGTCCCGTACACCGCCGGCCCCTCGACGTGTTCAACTACGTTCGAGGGGCGGGTCCAGGTCGGTCGGTCCGGTCACGAGATCAAGACCGACCGTGGGACAAGGCGGCGACGGTACGCGCTCGGTCGGCGCCGGCGGCGACGACTTGCGATGCCAGCGGGCCGTGTAAGAAGCGGCCCGCTTGACACATACGACCTGAGTTCAGGCGAGAGCACCCGCTGAATTTAAGCATATTATTAAGCGGAGGAAAAGAAACCAACAGGGATTCCCTGAGTAACGGCGAGTGAACCGGGAAGAGTCCAGCGTCGAATCTGCGCGCTTTTCGAGCGCGCCGAGTTGTGACGTACGGAAGTCCCAGTGCGGCTGACGGCGAGCGCCGGTGTCCTTCTGATCGAGGCCTCGTCCCACGGCGGGTGTTAGGCCCATAGGGGCGCTTGCCTTGGCCGCTTCGGGTCTTCTCGGAGTCGGGTTGTTTGGGAATGCAGCCCAAAGCGGGTGGTAAACTCCACCTAAGACTAAATACGGTCGCGAGACCGATAGCGGACAAGTACCGTGAGGGGAAAGTTGAAAAGCACTTTGAAGAGAGAGTTCAAGAGTACGTGAAACCGTTGAGAGGCAAACGGGAGGGCCCGTCAGGTCGCCGGCTCGCTTTCAGTTGGGTGCGGGGGCGCGCCGTCTCGGTTCGCGGACGCTTAAGGCGCCGCTGCCGAGTCGGCTCGCGCACCGTCTCAGCGCACTAGCGACCGGCGCGGGTCACGACCGGTTTGCCGTCGGTCTAAGTCCCCGCG
>NC_135251.1:28565597-28568097 GCF_964204865.1 Styela clava
GGAAGTCGCGGCCAGCGACTGTCGAAGCTGAGTACGGCCGCAGGCGATCGCCTCGGTCTTAAACGAATGCGACGAGCACGCGCCGGGCGGCCCAGCAAGGGCCGAGCGCAGCTGTCGCAGCTATCTGGTTGATCCTGCCAGTAGTGATATGCTTGTCTCAAAGATTAAGCCATGCAGGTGCAAGTACGAGTTCTCGTAAAGCGAAACTGCGAATGGCTCATTAAATCAGTCTTGGTTTATTTGGTCTCGTAAGCGAAGTGGATAACTGTGGTAATTCTAGAGCTAATACATGCATTAAGCGCCGACTTCGGGAGGCGCGCTTTTATCAGATCAAAACCGACCGGGTTCGTCCTGTGACGTTTGATGACTCTGGATAACCACGCGGATCGTACGGTCTCTGCACCGACGACGTATCATTCAAGTGTCTGCCCTATCAACTGTCGAAGGTACGCTACGTGCCTACCTTTGTGATAACGGGTAACGGGGAATCAGGGTTCGATTCCGGAGAGGGAGCCTGAGAAACGGCTACCACATCCAAGGAAGGCAGCAGGCGCGCAAATTACCCATTCCCGACACGGGGAGGTAGTGACGAAAAATAACAATACAGGACTCTAACGAGGCCCTGTAATTGGAATGAGTACATCCTAAAACTCTTAACGAGTATCCATTGGAGGGCAAGTCTGGTGCCAGCAGCCGCGGTAATTCCAGCTCCAACAGTGTATGCTAAAGTTGTTGCGGTTGAAAAGCTCGTAGTTGGATTTTGGGCGAGCGCCGCCGGTCCGTCGCAAGGCGTGTCACTGGTTGCGTTCGCCTCACCTTCGGTTCTCCGTCGGTGCTCTTGACTGAGTGTCGGCGGTGGCCGATAAGTTTACTTTGAAAAAATTAGAGTGTTCAAAGCAGGCTGTTCGCCTGCATAGTGTTGCATGGAATAATGGAATAGGACCTCGGTTCTATTTTGTTGGTTTTCGGAGCACGAGGTAATGATTAAGAGGGACAGACGGGGGCGTCCGTACTCTGCCGTTAGAGGTGAAATTCTTGGATCGGCGGAAGACGAACTACTGCGAAAGCATTCGCCAAGAATGTTTTCTTTAATCAAGAGCGAAAGTCAGAGGTTCGAAGACGATCAGATACCGTCCTAGTTCTGACTATAAACGATGCCAACTAGCGATCGGGAGGCGTTACCATGACGACCTTTCCGGCAGCTTCCGGGAAACCAAAGTCTTTGGGTTCCGGGGGAAGTATGGTTGCAAAGCTGAAACTTAAAGGAATTGACGGAAGGGCACCACCAGGAGTGGAGCCTGCGGCTTAATTTGACTCAACACGG
The DNA here is from genome assembly GCF_964204865.1 of Styela clava. NCBI lineage: Eukaryota > Metazoa > Chordata > Ascidiacea > Stolidobranchia > Styelidae > Styela > Styela clava. The sequence goes on from NC_135251.1 coordinate 28,566,922, forward strand.
GGAAACTCACCCGGCCCGGACACAGGTAGGATTGACAGATTGAGAGCTCTTTCTTGATTCTGTGGGTGGTGGTGCATGGCCGTTCTTAGTTGGTGGAGCGATTTGTCTGGTTAATTTCGATAACGAACGAGACTCTGGCATGCTAAATAGTTACGCGACCTTCTCGGTCGGCGTCAAACTTCTTAGAGGGACTAGTGGCGTTTAGCCACACGAGATTGAGCAATAACAGGTCTGTGATGCCCTTAGATGTCCGGGGCCGCACGCGCGCTACACTGAGTGAAGCAGCGAGTGTCTAACCTAGGCCGAAAGGTCCGGGTAACCCGTTGAACCTCATTCGTGATTGGGATAGGGACTTGCAATTGTTTCCCTTGAACGAGGAATTCCCAGTAAGCGCAAGTCATCAACTTGCGTTGATTACGTCCCTGCCCTTTGTACACACCGCCCGTCGCTACTACCGATTGAATGGTTTAGTGAGATCCTTGGATCGGCCCCGTCGCGGCTGGCAACGGCCGCGTCGGCGTGTCGAGAAGACGATCAAACTTGATCATTTAGAGGAAGTAAAAGTCGTAACAAGGTTTCCGTAGGTGAACCTGCGGAAGGATCATTACCGAAAGTGGTGGTAGGCCCCGGCCGACCGCGCACTTAATTGTCTTTGGGTGCCGCCGAGAGGGCGGCCGTCAATCGGGGTTCTGCCCCGTGCGACACGCGTAACACGTTGGCATAGCAAGGCAGCCGAGTGCGATGGTGGCTTCTGGGCACCGCGCTCGATGTGCCGCCGGCCCAGCCCGGCGGTCGCTCGGCGCCGTTTGTTGGTGTTTTTGTGCAGTTGTTGTCGGTGGTGGTTTTGTGGTCGATCCCACAGTGTGACGTCCGCGCGCTTCGGCGCCGGAGGACGACTCTTAACGGTGGATCACTCGGCTCGCGAGTCGATGAAGGACGCAGCCAAGTGCGAGAAGTAATGTGAATTGCAGAACACATTGAACGTCGACCTTCTGAACGCGAATTGCGGTCTCGGGTCAATCCCGGGACCGCGTCTGCCTCAGGGTCGCGTTCGTCCTCACCCGAGGGCCGTCGCCTGGCCTCTGCGAAGACGGCCGGGCGTCGCCCCAAGTTGAAGCGGTCGCCGAGCTTTCTCGGCGCGACCGCGTGTCCCGTACACCGCCGGCCCCTCGACGT
>NC_135251.1:28573097-28578097 GCF_964204865.1 Styela clava
CGAATGAGCCAAGAAAGAGCGGTGCGGGGCCGGTCGGAGCGCACCCTTTTCTCGGTGGCTGGCGGGCGAGAGAGTGCTGCGTCGCCGGCATCGGCGTCGAAAGAAGCCGAGCCGAAAAAAGTTAAAGTACAAACGTGCAAGCATACTAACCTAACCCTAGGTAAGGCATGTCAGAGCGAAAGACAGTAATTTCGAATGAGCCAAGAAAGAGCGGTGCGGGGCCGGTCGGAGCGCACCCTTTTCTCGGTGGCTGGCGGGCGAGAGAGTGCTGCGTCGCCGGCATCGGCGTCGAAAGAAACCGAGCCGAAAAAAGTTAAAGTACAACTGTGCAAGCATACTAACCTAACCCTAGGTAAGGCATGTCAGAGCGAAAGACAGTAATTTCGAATGAGCCAAGAAAGAGCGGTGCGGGGCCGGTCGGAGCGCACCCTTTTCTCGGTGGCTGGCGGGCGAGAGAGTGCTGCGTCGCCGGCATCGGCGTCGAAAGAAGCCGAGCCGAAAAAAGTTAAAGTACAAACGTGCAAGCATACTAACCTAACCCTAGGTAAGGCATGTCAGAGCGAAAGACAGTAATTTCGAATGAGCCAAGAAAGAGCGGTGCGGGGCCGGTCGGAGCGCACCCTTTTCTCGGTGGCTGGCGGGCGAGAGAGTGCTGCGTCGCCGGCATCGGCGTCGAAAGAAGCCGAGCCGAAAAAAGTTAAAGTACAAACGTGCAAGCATACTAACCTAACCCTAGGTAAGGCATGTCAGAGCGAAAGACAGTAATTTCGAATGAGCCAAGAAAGAGCGGTGCGGGGCCGGTCGGAGCGCACCCTTTTCTCGGTGGCTGGCGGGCGAGAGAGTGCTGCGTCGCCGGCATCGGCGTCGAAAGAAACCGAGCCGAAAAAAGTTAAAGTACAAACGTGCAAGCATACTAACCTAACCCTAGGTAAGGCATGTCAGAGCGAAAGACAGTAATTTCGAATGAGCCAAGAAAGAGCGGTGCGGGGCCGGTCGGAGCGCACCCTTTTCTCGGTGGCTGGCGGGCGAGAGAGTGCTGCGTCGCCGGCATCGGCGTCGAAAGAAACCGAGCCAAAAAAAGTTAAAGTACAAACGCGATGCTAATGAGCGAGCCGTTGTCTCGACTAATATGTAGGGGGCGTTCGATCGAGCGTCTGGCTTGAGCGCTTGTCGGCCTAGCAGAACGGTCGCATTGTTATGCCCGGGTTTTAGGCACCGCTGCAGGCGGCCGGCAGAGCTCTTGTTTGTGCGAAACTGAATGGATCGAGCCCGAGAGAGGGCGAGCAAAGAAAAAACGCAAATCGCTCCGCCTGGCACTGCCGGCGAGAGCGTGGACGTCGCGGCCAGCGACTGTCGAAGCTGAGTACGGCCGCAGGCGATCGCCTCGGTCTTAAACGAATGCGACGAGCACGCGCCGGGCGGCCCAGCAAGGGCCGAGCGCAGCTGTCGCAGCTATCTGGTTGATCCTGCCAGTAGTGATATGCTTGTCTCAAAGATTAAGCCATGCAGGTGCAAGTACGAGTTCTCGTAAAGCGAAACTGCGAATGGCTCATTAAATCAGTCTTGGTTTATTTGGTCTCGTAAGCGAAGTGGATAACTGTGGTAATTCTAGAGCTAATACATGCATTAAGCGCCGACTTCGGGAGGCGCGCTTTTATCAGATCAAAACCGACCGGGTTCGTCCTGTGACGTTTGATGACTCTGGATAACCACGCGGATCGTACGGTCTCTGCACCGACGACGTATCATTCAAGTGTCTGCCCTATCAACTGTCGAAGGTACGCTACGTGCCTACCTTTGTGATAACGGGTAACGGGGAATCAGGGTTCGATTCCGGAGAGGGAGCCTGAGAAACGGCTACCACATCCAAGGAAGGCAGCAGGCGCGCAAATTACCCATTCCCGACACGGGGAGGTAGTGACGAAAAATAACAATACAGGACTCTAACGAGGCCCTGTAATTGGAATGAGTACATCCTAAAACTCTTAACGAGTATCCATTGGAGGGCAAGTCTGGTGCCAGCAGCCGCGGTAATTCCAGCTCCAACAGTGTATGCTAAAGTTGTTGCGGTTGAAAAGCTCGTAGTTGGATTTTGGGCGAGCGCCGCCGGTCCGTCGCAAGGCGTGTCACTGGTTGCGTTCGCCTCACCTTCGGTTCTCCGTCGGTGCTCTTGACTGAGTGTCGGCGGTGGCCGATAAGTTTACTTTGAAAAAATTAGAGTGTTCAAAGCAGGCTGTTCGCCTGCATAGTGTTGCATGGAATAATGGAATAGGACCTCGGTTCTATTTTGTTGGTTTTCGGAGCACGAGGTAATGATTAAGAGGGACAGACGGGGGCGTCCGTACTCTGCCGTTAGAGGTGAAATTCTTGGATCGGCGGAAGACGAACTACTGCGAAAGCATTCGCCAAGAATGTTTTCTTTAATCAAGAGCGAAAGTCAGAGGTTCGAAGACGATAAGATACCGTCCTAGTTCTGACTATAAACGATGCCAACTAGCGATCGGGAGGCGTTACCATGACGACCTTTCCGGCAGCTTCCGGGAAACCAAAGTCTTTGGGTTCCGGGGGAAGTATGGTTGCAAAGCTGAAACTTAAAGGAATTGACGGAAGGGCACCACCAGGAGTGGAGCCTGCGGCTTAATTTGACTCAACACGGGGAAACTCACCCGGCCCGGACACAGGTAGGATTGACAGATTGAGAGCTCTTTCTTGATTCTGTGGGTGGTGGTGCATGGCCGTTCTTAGTTGGTGGAGCGATTTGTCTGGTTAATTCCGATAACGAACGAGACTCTGGCATGCTAAATAGTTACGCGACCTTCTCGGTCGGCGTCTAACTTCTTAGAGGGACTAGTGGCGTTTAGCCACACGAGATTGTGCAATAACAGGTCTGTGATGCCCTTAGATGTCCGGGGCCGCACGCGCGCTACACTGAGTGAAGCAGCGAGTGTCTAACCTAGGCCGAAAGGTCCGGGTAACCCGTTGAACCTCATTCGTGATTGGGATAGGGACTTGCAATTGTTTCCCTTGAACGAGGAATTCCCAGTAAGCGCAAGTCATCAACTTGCGTTGATTACGTCCCTGCCCTTTGTACACACCGCCCGTCGCTACTACCGATTGAATGGTTTAGTGAGATCCTTGGATCGGCCCCGTCGCGGCTGGCAACGGCCGCGTCGGCGTGTCGAGAAGACGACCAAACTTGATCATTTAGAGGAAGTAAAAGTCGTAACAAGGTTTCCGTAGGTGAACCTGCGGAAGGATCATTACCGAAAGTGGTGGTAGGCCCCGGCCGACCGCGCACTTAATTGTCTTTGGGTGCCGCCGAGAGGGCGGCCGTCAATCGGGGTTCTGCCCCGTGCGACACGCGTAACACGTTGGCATAGCAAGGCAGCCGAGTGCGATGGTGGCTTCTGGGCACCGCGCTCGATGTGCCGCCGGCCCAGCCCGGCGGTCGCTCGGCGCCGTTTGTTGGTGTTTTTGTGCAGTTGTTGTCGGTGGTGGTTTTGTGGTCGATCCCACAGTGTGACGTCCGCGCGCTTCGGCGCCGGGCGAAACGTCGAGGACGACTCTTAACGGTGGATCACTCGGCTCGCGAGTCGATGAAGGACGCAGCCAAGTGCGAGAAGTAATGTGAATTGCAGAACACATTGAACGTCGACCTTCTGAACGCGAATTGCGGTCTCCGGTCAATCCCGGGACCGCGTCTGCCTCAGGGTCGCGTTCGTCCTCACCCGAGGGCCGTCGCCTGGCCTCTGCGAAGACGGCCGGGCGTCGCCCCAAGTTGAAGCGGTCGCCGAGCTTTCTCGGCGCGACCGCGTGTCCCGTACACCGCCGGCCCCTCGACGTGTTCAACTACGTTCGAGGGGCGGGTCCAGGTCGGTCGGTCCGGTCACGAGATCAAGACCGACCGTGGGCCAAGGCGGCGACGGTACGCGCTCGGTCGGCGCCGGCGGCGACGACTTGCGATGCCAGCGGGCCGTGTAAGAAGCGGCCCGCTTGACACATACGACCTGAGTTCAGGCGAGAGCACCCGCTGAATTTAAGCATATTATTAAGCGGAGGAAAAGGAACCAACAGGGATTCCCTGAGTAACGGCGAGTGAACCGGGAAGAGTCCAGCGTCGAATCTGCGCGCTTTTCGAGCGCGCCGAGTTGTGACGTACGGAAGTCCCAGTGCGGCTGACGGCGAGCGCCGGTGTCCTTCTGATCGAGGCCTCGTCTCACGGCGGGTGTTAGGCCCATAGGGGCGCTTGCCTTGGCCGCTTCGGGTCTTCTCGGAGTCGGGTTGTTTGGGAATGCAGCCCAAAGCGGGTGGTAAACTCCACCTAAGACTAAATACGGTCGCGAGACCGATAGCGGACAAGTACCGTGAGGGAAAGTTGAAAAGCACTTTGAAGAGAGAGTTCAAGAGTACGTGAAACCGTTGAAAGGCAAACGGGAGGGCCCGTCAGGTCGCCGGCTCGCTTTCAGTTGGGTGCGGGGGCGCGCCGTCTCGGTTCGCGGACGCTTAAGGCGCCGCTGCCGAGTCGGCTCGCGCACCGTCTCAGCGCACTAGCGACCGGCGCGGGTCACGACCGGTTTGCCGTCGGTCTAAGTCCCCGCGCGAAGGTGGCCTCCGCTCCGGCGGGGGTGTTACAGCGCGCGGGCGGTGCGGCCCGGCGGCGGATCGAGGAAAGGATGCCGCGCGCTCTCTGTGTGCGGCCGTCGCCGTTCGGCTGGCTTGTCGTTCGCCTGCACTGTACGCAGTGCCGGTGTTCGGCGGGCTGCCGCTTCGGTGGCGCGCCGTCGACGCGCTCGGGGTCCGTGGCCACGTCGGCCACCCTCCCGACCCGTCTTGAAACACGGACCAAGGAGTCTAACATGAGCGCGAGTCGTCGAGTGGTTCGAGACTCGCAGGCGAAATGAAAGTGAAGGCGGCCTTTGGCCGAACGAGGTCGGACCCGGAGCCCCGTGCGGGCGCCGGCGCACGACCGGCCGATCGCACCCGCTCTGCCGGGGCGGTCG
>NC_135251.1:28583097-28585597 GCF_964204865.1 Styela clava
CGCCGGCATCGGCGTCGAAAGAAACCGAGCCGAAAAAAGTTAAAGTACAAACGTGCAAGCATACTAACCTAACCCTAGGTGAGGCATGTCAGAGCGAAAGACAGTAATTTCGAATGAGCCAAGAAAGAGCGGTGCGGGGCCGGTCGGAGCGCACCCTTTTCTCGGTGGCTGGCGGGCGAGAGAGTGCTGCGTCGCCGGCATCGGCGTCGAAAGAAGCCGAGCCGAAAAAAGTTAAAGTACAAACGTGCAAGCATACTAACCTAACCCTAGGTAAGGCATGTCAGAGCGAAAGACAGTAATTTCGAATGAGCCAAGAAAGAGCGGTGCGGGGCCGGTCGGAGCGCACCCTTTTCTCGGTGGCTGGCGGGCGAGAGAGTGCTGCGTCGCCGGCATCGGCGTCGAAAGAAGCCGAGCCGAAAAAAGTTAAAGTACAAACGTGCAAGCATACTAACCTAACCCTAGGTAAGGCATGTCAGAGCGAAAGACAGTAATTTCGAATGAGCCAAGAAAGAGCGGTGCGGGGACGGTCGGAGCGCACCCTTTTCTCGGTGGCTGGCGGGCGAGAGAGTGCTGCGTCGCCGGCATCGGCGTCGAAAGAAACCGAGCCAAAAAAAGTTAAAGTACAAACGCGATGCTAATGAGCGAGCCGTTGTCTCGACTAATATGTAGGGGGCGTTCGATCGAGCGTCTGGCTTGAGCGCTTTTCGGCCTAGCAGAACGGTCGCATTGTTATGCCCGGATTTTAGGCACCGCTGCAGGCGGCCGGCAGAGCTCTTGTTTGTGCGAAACTGAATGGATCGAGCCCGAGAGAGGGCGAGCAAAGAAAAAACGCAAATCGCTCCGCCTGGCACTGCCGGCGAGAGCGTGGACGTCGCGGCCAGCGACTGTCGAAGCTGAGTACGGCCGCAGGCGATCGCCTCGGTCTTAAACGAATGCGACGAGCACGCGCCGGGCGGCCCAGCAAGGGCCGAGCGCAGCTGTCGCAGCTATCTGGTTGATCCTGCCAGTAGTGATATGCTTGTCTCAAAGATTAAGCCATGCAGGTGCAAGTACGAGTTCTCGTAAAGCGAAACTGCGAATGGCTCATTAAATCAGTCTTGGTTTATTTGGTCTCGTAAGCGAAGTGGATAACTGTGGTAAAACTAGAGCTAATACATGCATTAAGCGCCGACTTCGGGAGGCGCGCTTTTATCAGATCAAAACCGACCGGGTTCGTCCTGTGACGTTTGATGACTCTGGATAACCACGCGGATCGTACGGTCTCTGCACCGACGACGTATCATTCAAGTGTCTGCCCTATCAACTGTCGAAGGTACGCTACGTGCCTACCTTTGTGATAACGGGTAACGGGGAATCAGGGTTCGATTCCGGAGAGGGAGCCTGAGAAACGGCTACCACATCCAAGGAAGGCAGCAGGCGCGCAAATTACCCATTCCCGACACGGGGAGGTAGTGACGAAAAATAACAATACAGGACTCTAACGAGGCCCTGTAATTGGAATGAGTACATCCTAAAACTCTTAACGAGTATCCATTGGAGGGCAAGTCTGGTGCCAGCAGCCGCGGTAATTCCAGCTCCAACAGTGTATGCTAAAGTTGTTGCGGTTGAAAAGCTCGTAGTTGGATTTTGGGCGAGCGCCGCCGGTCCGTCGCAAGGCGTGTCACTGGTTGCGTTCGCCTCACCTTCGGTTCTCCGTCGGTGCTCTTGACTGAGTGCCGGCGGTGGCCGATAAGTTTACTTTGAAAAAATTAGAGTGTTCAAAGCAGGCTGTTCGCCTGCATAGTGTTGCATGGAATAATGGAATAGGACCTCGGTTCTATTTTGTTGGTTTTTGGAGCACGAGGTAATGATTAAGAGGGACAGACGGGGGCGTCCGTACTCTGCCGTTAGAGGTGAAATTCTTGGATCGGCGGAAGACGAACTACTGCGAAAGCATTCGCCAAGAATGTTTTCTTTAATCAAGAGCGAAAGTCAGAGGTTCGAAGACGATCAGATACCGTCCTAGTTCTGACTATAAACGATGCCAACTAGCGATCGGGAGGCGTTACCATGACGACCTTTCCGGCAGCTTCCGGGAAACCAAAGTCTTTGGGTTCCGGGGGAAGTATGGTTGCAAAGCTGAAACTTAAAGGAATTGACGGAAGGGCACCACCAGGAGTGGAGCCTGCGGCTTAATTTGACTCAACACGGGGAAACTCACCCGGCCCGGACACAGGTAGGATTGACAGATTGAGAGCTCTTTCTTGATTCTGTGGGTGGTGGTGCATGGCCGTTCTTAGTTGGTGGAGCGATTTGTCTGGTTAATTCCGATAACGAACGAGACTCTGGCATGCTAAATAGTTACGCGACCTTCTCGGTCGGCGTCTAACTTCTTAGAGGGACTAGTGGCGTTTAGCCACACGAGATTGAGCAATAACAGGTCTGTGATGCCCTTAGATGTCCGGGGCCGCACGCGCGCTACACTGAGTGAAGCAGCGAGTGTCTAACTTAGGCCGAAAGG
>NC_135251.1:28603097-28608097 GCF_964204865.1 Styela clava
CGCCGGCATCGGCGTCGAAAGAAGCCGTGCCGAAAAAAGTTAAAGTACAAACGTGCAAGCATACTAACCTAACCCTAGGTAAGGCATGTCAGAGCGAAAGACAGTAATTTCGAATGAGCCAAGAAAGAGCGGTGCGGGGCCGGTCGGAGCGCACCCTTTTCTCGGTGGCTGGCGGGCGAGAGAGTGCTGCGTCGCCGGCATCGGCGTCGAAAGAAGCCGAGCCGAAAAAAGTTAAAGTACAAACGTGCAAGCATACTAACCTAACCCTAGGTAAGGCATGTCAGAGCGAAAGACAGTAATTTCGAATGAGCCAAGAAAGAGCGGTGCGGGGCCGGTCGGAGCGCACCCTTTTCTCGGTGGCTGGCGGGCGAGAGAGTGCTGCGTCGCCGGCATCGGCGTCGAAAGAAGCCGAGCCGAAAAAAGTTAAAGTACAAACGTGCAAGCATACTAACCTAACCCTAGGTAAGGCATGTCAGAGCGAAAGACAGTAATTTCGAATGAGCCAAGAAAGAGCGGTGCGGGCCGGTCGGAGCGCACCCTTTTCTCGGTGGCTGACGGGCGAGAGAGTGCTGCGTCGCCGGCATCGGCGTCGAAAGAAGCCGAGCCGAAAAAAGTTAAAGTACAAACGTGCAAGCATACTAACCTAACCCTAGGTAAGGCATGTCAGAGCGAAAGACAGTAATTTCGAATGAGCCAAGAAAGAGCGGTGCGGGGCCGGTCGGAGCGCACCCTTTTCTCGGTGGCTGGCGGGCGAGAGAGTGCTGCGTCGCCGGCATCGGCGTCGAAAGAAGCCGAGCCGAAAAAAGTTAAAGTACAAACGTGCAAGCATACTAATCTAACCCTAGGTAAGGCATGTCAGAGCGAAAGACAGTAATTTCGAATGAGCCAAGAAAGAGCGGTGCGGGGCCGGTCGGAGCGCACCCTTTTCTCGGTGGCTGGCGGGCGAGAGAGTGCTGCGTCGCCGGCATCGGCGTCGAAAGAAACCGAGCCGAAAAAAGTTAAAGTACAAACGTGCAAGCGAACTAACCTAACCCTAGGTAAGGCATGTCAGAGCGAAAGACAGTAATTTCGAATGAGCCAAGAAAGAGCGGTGCGGGGCCGGTCGGAGCGCACCCTTTTCTCGGTGGCTGGCGGGCGAGAGAGTGCTGCGTCGCCGGCATCGGCGTCGAAAGAAGCCGAGCCGAAAAAAGTTAAAGTACAAACGTGCAAGCATACTAACCTAACCCTAGGTAAGGCATGTCAGAGCGAAAGACAGTAATTTCGAATGAGCCAAGAAAGAGCGGTGCGGGGCCGGTCGGAGCGCACCCTTTTCTCGGTGGCTGGCGGGCGAGAGAGTGCTGCGTCGCCGGCATCGGCGTCGAAAGAAGCCGAGCCGAAAAAAGTTAAAGTACAAACGTGCAAGCATACTAACCTAACCCTAGATAAGGCATGTCAGAGCGAAAGACAGTAATTTCGAATGAGCCAAGAAAGAGCGGTGCGGGGCCGGTCGGAGCGCACCCTTTTCTCGGTGGCTAGCGGGCGAGAGAGTGCTGCGTCGCCGGCATCGGCGTCGAAAGAAGCCGAGCCGAAAAAAGTTAAAGTACAAACGTGCAAGCATACTAACCTAACCCTAGGTAAGGCATGTCAGAGCGAAAGACAGTAATTTCGAATGAGCCAAGAAAGAGCGGTGCGGGGCCGGTCGGAGCGCACCCTTTTCTCGGTGGCTGGCGGGCGAGAGAGTGCTGCGTCGCCGGCATCGGCGTCGAAAGAAGCCGAGCCGAAAAAAGTTAAAGTACAAACGTGCAAGCATACTAACCTAACCCTAGGTAAGGCATGTCAGAGCGAAAGACAGTAATTTCGAATGAGCCAAGAAAGAGCGGTGCGGGGCCGGTCGGAGCGCACCCTTTTCTCGGTGGCTGGCGGGCGAGAGAGTGCTGCGTCGCCGGCATCGGCGTCGAAAGAAACCGAGCCAAAAAAAGTTAAAGTACAAACGCGATGCTAATGAGCGAGCCGTTGTCTCGACTAATATGTAGGGGGCGTTCGATCGAGCGTCTGGCTTGAGCGCTTGTCGGCCTAGCAGAACGGTCGCATTGTTATGCCCGGGTTTTAGGCACCGCTGCAGGCGGCCGGCAGAGCTCTTGTTTGTGCGAAACTGAATGGATCGAGCCCGAGAGAGGGCGAGCAAAGAAAAAACGCAAATCGCTCCGCCTGGCACTGCCGGCGAGAGCGTGGACGTCGCGGCCAGCGACTGTCGAAGCTGAGTACGGCTGCAGGCGATCGCCTCGGTCTTAAACGAATGCGACGAGCACGCGCCGGGCGGCCCAGCAAGGGCCGAGCGCAGCTGTCGCAGCTATCTGGTTGATCCTGCCAGTAGTGATATGCTTGTCTCAAAGATTAAGCCATGCAGGTGCAAGTACGAGTTCTCGTAAAGCGAAACTGCGAATGGCTCATTAAATCAGTCTTGGTTTATTTGGTCTCGTAAGCGAAGTGGATAACTGTGGTAAAACTAGAGCTAATACATGCATTAAGCGCCGACTTCGGGAGGCGCGCTTTTATCAGATCAAAACCGACCGGGTTCGTCCTGTGACGTTTGATGACTCTGGATAACCACGCGGATCGTACGGTCTCTGCACCGACGACGTATCATTCAAGTGTCTGCCCTATCAACTGTCGAAGGTACGCTACGTGCCTACCTTTGTGATAACGGGTAACGGGGAATCAGGGTTCGATTCCGGAGAGGGAGCCTGAGAAACGGCTACCACATCCAAGGAAGGCAGCAGGCGCGCAAATTACCCATTCCCGACACGGGGAGGTAGTGACGAAAAATAACAATACAGGACTCTAACGAGGCCCTGTAATTGGAATGAGTACATCCTAAAACTCTTAACGAGTATCCATTGGAGGGCAAGTCTGGTGCCAGCAGCCGCGGTAATTCCAGCTCCAACAGTGTATGCTAAAGTTGTTGCGGTTGAAAAGCTCGTAGTTGGATTTTGGGCGAGCGCCGCCGGTCCGTCGCAAGGCGTGTCACTGGTTGCGTTCGCCTCACCTTCGGTTCTCCGTCGGTGCTCTTGACTGAGTGTCGGCGGTGGCCGATAAGTTTACTTTGAAAAAATTAGAGTGTTCAAAGCAGGCTGTTCGCCTGCATAGTGTTGCATGGAATAATGGAATAGGACCTCGGTTCTATTTTGTTGGTTTTCGGAGCACGAGGTAATGATTAAGAGGGACAGACGGGGGCGTCCGTACTCTGCCGTTAGAGGTGAAATTCTTGGATCGGCGGAAGACGAACTACTGCGAAAGCATTCGCCAAGAATGTTTTCTTTAATCAAGAGCGAAAGTCAGAGGTTCGAAGACGATCAAGTACCGTCCTAGTTCTGACTATAAACGATGCCAACTAGCGATCGGGAGGCGTTACCATGACGACCTTTCCGGCAGCTTCCGGGAAACCAAAGTCTTTGGGTTCCGGGGGAAGTATGGTTGCAAAGCTGAAACTTAAAGGAATTGACGGAAGGGCACCACCAGGAGTGGAGCCTGCGGCTTAATTTGACTCAACACGGGGAAACTCACCCGGCCCGGACACAGGTAGGATTGACAGATTGAGAGCTCTTTCTTGATTCTGTGGGTGGTGGTGCATGGCCGTTCTTAGTTGGTGGAGCGATTTGTCTGGTTAATTCCGATAACGAACGAGACTCTGGCATGCTAAATAGTTACGCGACCTTCTCGGTCGGCGTCTAACTTCTTAGAGGGACTAGTGGCGTTTAGCCACACGAGATTGAGCAATAACAGGTCTGTGATGCCCTTAGATGTCCGGGGCCGCACGCGCGCTACACTGAGTGAAGCAGCGAGTGTCTAACCTAGGCCGAAAGGTCCGGGTAACCCGTTGAACCTCATTCGTGATTGGGATAGGGACTTGCAATTGTTTCCCTTGAACGAGGAATTCCCAGTAAGCGCAAGTCATCAACTTGCGTTGATTACGTCCCTGCCCTTTGTACACACCGCCCGTCGCTACTACCGATTGAATGGTTTAGTGAGATCCTTGGATCGGCCCCGTCGCGGCTGGCAACGGCCGCGTCGGCGTGTCGAGAAGACGATCAAACTTGATCATTTAGAGGAAGTAAAAGTCGTAACAAGGTTTCCGTAGGTGAACCTGCGGAAGGATCATTACCGAAAGTGGTGGTAGGCCCCGGCCGACCGCGCACTTAATTGTCTTTGGGTGCCGCCGAGAGGGCGGCCGTCAATCGGGGTTCTGCCCCGTGCGACACGCGTAACACGTTGGCATAGCAAGGCAGCCGAGTGCGATCGTGGCTTCTGGGCACCGCGCTCGATGTGCCGCCGGCCCAGCCCGGCGGTCGCTCGGCGCCGTTTGTTGGTGTTTTTGTGCAGTTGTTGTCGGTGGTGGTTTTGTGGTCGATCCCACAGTGTGACGTCCGCGCGCTTCGGCGCCGGGCGAAACGTCGAGGACGACTCTTAACGGTGGATCACTCGGCTCGCGAGTCAATGAAGGACGCAGCCAAGTGCGAGAAGTAATGTGAATTGCAGAACACATTGAACGTCGACCTTCTGAACGCGAATTGCGGTCTCGGGTCAATCCCGGGACCGCGTCTGCCTCAGGGTCGCGTTCGTCCTCACCCGAGGGCCGTCGCCTGGCCTCTGCGAAGACGGCCGGGCGTCGCCCCAAGTTGAAGCGGTCGCCGAGCTTTCTCGGCGCGACCGCGTGTCCCGTACACCGCCGGCCCCTCGACGTGTTCAACTACGTTCGAGGGGCGGGTCCAGGTCGGTCGGTCCGGTCACGAGATCAAGACCGACCGTGGGCCAAGGCGGCGACGGTACGCGCTCGGTCGGCGCCGGCGGCGACGACTTGCGATGCCAGCGGGCCGTGTAAGAAGCGGCCCGCTTGACACATACGACCTGAGTTCAGGCGAGAGCACCCGCTGAATTTAAGCATATTATTAAGCGGAGGAAAAGAAACCAACAGGGATTCCCTGAGTAACGGCGAGTGAACCGGGAAGAGTCCAGCGTCGAAT
>NC_135251.1:28610597-28613097 GCF_964204865.1 Styela clava
GGGCAATGCCTCGGAACCGCCTAATACCATCTTGGAAGTTCCGAGGTAGCTAAAATCGGATAGGCTTCAATATCCATTTGGGGCTACCACCCCCATTCGGATTACCCAAACCCGGTAGCACAAGAAAAAAGAAAAAAATGTCCACTGAACCCCTTGCCGCCGCAGGGGGATGTGGTTGGGAACCTGCCGGGATCCCGAAGAGTAGTGGCACTCTTTTGACCTTTTCCTGCTCCGATTGTAACCGTGCGTTTTCGACAAAGTCCGGTTTAGGATTGCACAGGAGAAGCCAACATCCAACTTCATTCCATCAAGATAGTGTCCCAGTACGATCTCGAGCGAGGTGGAGTCACGAGGAGGATTTTTTGCTGGCAAAAGAAGATTCACGCCTGGAGCAAGAAGGAATCAAAAAGAACAGATACGCCTTCCTGCAAAAAATCCTTCCTCATCGCACTCTGGATGCTATCAAGTCGAGGACGAAACGAGCAGAATTCAAGTCAATGAAACTGCAGATCGTCAAACCAACAGAGACGACTACCAAAGATAGTAGAACTCCAGAAAAACAATCATCGGAGGAGCATCCAGAAGTTGCCGCCTCGGAAAGCAGCTGGAAAGAGGTCATCTGGACTTATCTTGACTCCTTAGGAAGAGCAGATCACACTTCCTGGGGAGCCCCACTGCTTGACGAGGCCATCCACCATCGACTCGACGGTGACGAGTTGAGGTCTATACTCGATGAACATGCTTCGGAGATGACCTCCCGCTCATCAGCTTCCCATCGAGGATCACATAAACCCTCTGGAAGGAAACCACCCTCTGGGAAGCTGTCAAACCGGCTTCAGCGCAGGCTTGAATATAAAAAGGTTCAAGCTTTGTATCGGAAAAAGCGAACATCATGCGCTGAGCTGGTATTGAGTGGGGGATGGAAGACAAACACCAACGCAAGGAATGGACCCACCAAAGAAGAACTAACATCATTCTGGAAAAAGACCATGGAAGCTCCGAAGATTGAAGACAACCGTCCGGTAACTCCAATAAGATCAACGGCATGGGAGACGATCAAGCCGATAACTCGAGAAACGATTCTGGACACCATCAAAGGATCATGCGAATCGTCTCCTGGACCGGACGGTGTCTCTCTTCGGATGCTGAAGTCCATTCCTTTGACCACCATCACGAAGATGTTCAATCTGTGGATGCTTAGCTGCAGTCAACCTCGAGCCTTACGAAGATCAAGGACTATACTAATACCAAAGGTGCCTTCCCCTACGAACCCGGGTGAGTTCAGGCCTATAACGATAGGCCCTATGATATCCCGGGTTTACCATAAAATCTTGGGAAGGCGGCTCGGGGAATGCTTTCCTCTCCAACCAGTCCAACGGGCGTTCCGACCAACAGACGGATGCGCTGAAAACATCATGCTGCTTGACGCCCTGTTGGACAATGCTAGACAACTACACAATCCGTTGCAAATTGCATTCTTGGATCTGAGGAAGGCATTTGACTCAGTGCACCACTCGAGTATTAGACGCGCTGCCATAAGGATGGGAACACCACCTCCTATGGTAGCGTACCTCACGAGCTGCTACATTGAAGCTACAACAACTATACATGGCGTCGAAATTCACCAAACCATCGGTGTGAAGCAGGGAGACCCTCTGTCTCCAATACTGTTCAATGCAGTATTGGATGAGGCCTTCTCGGCCTTAGAAGACCTTGGGCCAACCATAGAAGGCCAGAGGGTCCCTGCTCTAGGACTCGCCGACGACGCCATTATAGCGACGGAGACCGGAACAGCCCTACAACATCAAGTGGACCTGTTCTTAGAAGAAACAAGGAAATCCGGCCTCCGTCCCAACGCCAGTAAATGTAGCACCCTCTCGATCAAGGTTGATGGTAAGAGGAAAAGGTGGGTTGTAGATAAAGAACAATCAATCACGGTAGAAGGAGAGGTAGTTCCTACCATGGGGCCTGAAGGGGTGTACAAGTACTTGGGCATCAATATTGGAGCCCAAGGAAGAAGAGGAATGCTTGGATCTAAGCTCCATCAAGGTCTCGAGCAACTGTCTCATGCACCTCTGAAACCCCAGCAAAGACTATACCTCCTTCGAGCCCACCTAATCCCCAAGGTATCATACGTCGGAGTCCTCGGGAGAACATCAATAACAGAACTTCGACGTCTTGATCGTCACCTTCGACATCGCGTGAGGGCATGGCTACGCCTGCCAAAGGACACACCAACTCCATACTTCCACGCCGATGCGAAGGATGGCGGCCTTGGAATACCATCCCTCGCCACGTCGATCGGACTGATGAAGACCGTGCGCTTTAGCAGGATGGCAACATCCAACGAACCCATCGTGCAAGCCATCAGCAGACACCCTCACATCCAACGTCTGCTCACACGATGGAGTTCTGCTAAAGTGCAAGGAACACCTGTCAACAACAAAGAGGAAACTAAAAAGACCTGGGCGAAGAATCTCCACAACACAATCGATGGAGC
>NC_135251.1:28628097-28630597 GCF_964204865.1 Styela clava
TCAACTGTCGAAGGTACGCTACGTGCCTACCTTTGTGATAACGGGTAACGGGGAATCAGGGTTCGATTCCGGAGAGGGAGCCTGAGAAACGGCTACCACATCCAAGGAAGGCAGCAGGCGCGCAAATTACCCATTCCCGACACGGGGAGGTAGTGACGAAAAATAACAATACAGGACTCTAACGAGGCCCTGTAATTGGAATGAGTACATCCTAAAACTCTTAACGAGTATCCATTGGAGGGCAAGTCTGGTGCCAGCAGCCGCGGTAATTCCAGCTCCAACAGTGTATGCTAAAGTTGTTGCGGTTGAAAAGCTCGTAGTTGGATTTTGGGCGAGCGCCGCCGGTCCGTCGCAAGGCGTGTCACTGGTTGCGTTCGCCTCACCTTCGGTTCTCCGTCGGTGCTCTTGACTGAGTGTCGGCGGTGGCCGATAAGTTTACTTTGAAAAAATTAGAGTGTTCAAAGCAGGCTGTTCGCCTGCATAGTGTTGCATGGAATAATGGAATAGGACCTCGGTTCTATTTTGTTGGTTTTCGGAGCACGAGGTAATGATTAAGAGGGACAGACGGGGGCGTCCGTACTCTGCCGTTAGAGGTGAAATTCTTGGATCGGCGGAAGACGAACTACTGCGAAAGCATTCGCCAAGAATGTTTTCTTTAATCAAGAGCGAAAGTCAGAGGTTCGAAGACGATCAGATACCGTCCTAGTTCTGACTATAAACGATGCCAACTAGCGATCGGGAGGCGTTACCATGACGACCTTTCCGGCAGCTTCCGGGAAACCAAAGTCTTTGGGTTCCGGGGGAAGTATGGTTGCAAAGCTGAAACTTAAAGGAATTGACGGAAGGGCACCACCAGGAGTGGAGCCTGCGGCTTAATTTGACTCAACACGGGGAAACTCACCCGGCCCGGACACAGGTAGGATTGACAGATTGAGAGCTCTTTCTTGATTCTGTGGGTGGTGGTGCATGGCCGTTCTTAGTTGGTGGAGCGATTTGTCTGGTTAATTCCGATAACGAACGAGACTCTGGCATGCTAAATAGTTACGCGACCTTCTCGGTCGGCGTCTAACTTCTTAGAGGGACTAGTGGCGTTTAGCCTCACGAGATTGAGCAATAACAGGTCTGTGATGCCCTTAGATGTCCGAGGCCGCACGCGCGCTACACTGAGTGAAGCAGCGAGTGTCTAACCTAGGCCGAAAGGTCCGGGTAACCCGTTGAACCTCATTCGTGATTGGGATAGGGACTTGCAATTGTTTCCCTTGAACGAGGAATTCCCAGTAAGCGCAAGTCATCAACTTGCGTTGATTACGTCCCTGCCCTTTGTACACACCGCCCGTCGCTACTACCGATTGAATGGTTTAGTGAGATCCTTGGATCGGCCCCGTCGCGGCTGGCAACGGCCGCGTCGGCGTGTCGAGAAGACGATCAAACTTGATCATTTAGAGGAAGTAAAAGTCGTAACAAGGTTTCCGTAGGTGAACCTGCAGAAGGATCATTACCGAAAGTGGTGGTAGGCCCCGGCCGACCGCGCACTTAATTGTCTTTGGGTGCCGCCGAGAGGGCGGCCGTCAATCGGGGTTCTGCCCCGTGCGACACGCGTAACACGTTGGCATAGCAAGGCAGCCGAGTGCGATGGTGGCTTCTGGGCACCGCGCTCGATGTGCCGCCGGCCCAGCCCGGCGGTCGCTCGGCGCCGTTTGTTGGTGTTTTTGTGCAGTTGTTGTCGGTGGTGGTTTTGTGGTCGATCCCACAGTGTGACGTCCGCGCGCTTCGGCGCCGGGCGAAACGTCGAGGACGACTCTTAACGGTGGATCACTCGGCTCGCGAGTCGATGAAGGACGCAGCCAAGTGCGAGAAGTAATGTGAATTGCAGAACACATTGAACGTCGACCTTCTGAACGCGAATTGCGGTCTCGGGTCAATCCCGGGACCGCGTCTGCCTCAGGGTCGCGTTCGTCCTCACCCGAGGGCCGTCGCCTGGCCTCTGCGAAGACGGCCGGGCGTCGCCCCAAGTTGAAGCGGTCCCCGAGCTTTCTCGGCGCGACCGCGTGTCCCGTACACCGCCGGCCCCTCGACGTGTTCAACTACGTTCGAGGGGCGGGTCCAGGTCGGTCGGTCCGGTCACGAGATCAAGACCGACCGTGGGCCAAGGCGGCGACGGTACGCGCTCGGTCGCGCCGGCGGCGACGACTTGCGATGCCAGCGGGCCGTGTAAGAAGCGGCCCGCTTGACACATACGACCTGAGTTCAGGCGAGAGCACCCGCTGAATTTAAGCATATTATTAAGCGGAGGAAAAGAAACCAACAGGGATTCCCTGAGTAACGGCGAGTGAACCGGGAAGAGTCCAGCGTCGAATCTGCGCGCTTTTCGAGCGCGCCGAGTTGTGACGTACGGAAGTCCCAGTGCGGCTGACGGCGAGCGCCGGTGTCCTTCTGATCGAGGCCTCGTCCCACGGCGGGTGTTAGGCCCATAGGGGCGCTTGCCTTGGCCGCTTCGGGT
>NC_135251.1:28635597-28640597 GCF_964204865.1 Styela clava
AAAGTTAAAGTACAAACGTGCAAGCATACTAACCTAACCCTAGGTAAGGCATGTCAGAGCGAAAGACAGTAATTTCGAATGAGCCAAGAAAGAGCGGTGCGGGGCCGGTCGGAGCGCACCCTTTTTTCGGTGGCTGGCGGGCGAGAGAGTGCTGCGTCGCCGGCATCGGCGTCGAAAGAAACCGAGCCAAAAAAAGTTAAAGTACAAACGTGCAAGCATACTAACCTAACCCTAGGTAAGGCATGTCAAAGCGAAAGACAGTAAATTCGAATGAGCCAAGAAAGAGCGGTGCGGGGCCGGTCGGAGCGCACCCTTTTCTCGGTGGCTGGCGGGCGAGAGAGTGCTGCGTCGCCGGCATCGGCGTCGAAAGAAACCGAGCCGAAAAAAGTTAAAGTACAAACGTGCAAGCATACTAACCTAACCCTAGGTAAGGCATGTCAGAGCGAAAGACAGTAATTTCGAATGAGCCAAGAAAGAGCGGTGCGGGGCCGGTCGGAGCGCACCCTTTTCTCGGTGGCTGGCGGGCGAGAGAGTGCTGCGTCGCCGGCATCGGCGTCGAAAGAAGCCGAGCCGAAAAAAGTTAAAGTACAAACGTGCAAGCATACTAACCTAACCCTAGGTAAGGCATGTCAGAGCGAAAGACAGTAATTTCGAATGAGCCAAGAAAGAGCGGTGCGGGGCCGGTCGGAGCGCACCCTTTTCTCGGTGGCTGGCGGGCGAGAGAGTGCTGCGTCGCCGGCATCGGCGTCGAAAGAAGCCGAGCCGAAAAAAGTTAAAGTACAAACGTGCAAGCATACTAACCTAACCCTAGGTAAGGCATGTCAGAGCGAAAGACAGTAATTTCGAATGAGCCAAGAAAGAGCGGTGCGGGGCCGGTCGGAGCGCACCCTTTTCTCGGTGGCTGGCGGGCGAGAGAGTGCTGCGTCGCCGGCATCGGCGTCGAAAGAAACCGAGCCAAAAAAAGTTAAAGTACAAACGCGATGCTAATGAGCGAGCCGTTGTCTCGACTAATATGTAGGGGGCGTTCGATCGAGCGTCTGGCTTGAGCGCTTGTCGGCCTAGCAGAACGGTCGCATTGTTATGCCCGGGTTTTAGGCACCGCTGCAGGCGGCCGGCAGAGCTCTTGTTTGTGCGAAACTGAATGGATCGAGCCCGAGAGAGGGCGAGCAAAGAAAAAACGCAAATCGCTCCGCCTGGCACTGCCGGCGAGAGCGTGGACGTCGCGGCCAGCGACTGTCGAAGCTGAGTACGGCCGCAGGCGATCGCCTCGGTCTTAAACGAATGCGACGAGCACGCGCCGGGCGGCCCAGCAAGGGCCGAGCGCAGCTGTCGCAGCTATCTGGTTGATCCTGCCAGTAGTGATATGCTTGTCTCAAAGATTAAGCCATGCAGGTGCAAGTACGAGTTCTCGTAAAGCGAAACTGCGAATGGCTCATTAAATCAGTCTTGGTTTATTTGGTCTCGTAAGCGAAGTGGATAACTGTGGTAATTCTAGAGCTAATACATGCATTAAGCGCCGACTTCGGGAGGCGCGCTTTTATCAGATCAAAACCGACCGGGTTCGTCCTGTGACGTTTGATGACTCTGGATAACCACGCGGATCGTACGGTCTCTGCACCGACGACGTATCATTCAAGTGTCTGCCCTATCAACTGTCGAAGGTACGCTACGTGTCTACCTTTGTGATAACGGGTAACGGGGAATCAGGGTTCGATTCCGGAGAGGGAGCCTGAGAAACGGCTACCACATCCAAGGAAGGCAGCAGGCGCGCAAATTACCCATTCCCGACACGGGGAGGTAGTGACGAAAAATAACAATACAGGACTCTAACGAGGCCCTGTAATTGGAATGAGTACATCCTAAAACTCTTAACGAGTATCCATTGGAGGGCAAGTCTGGTGCCAGCAGCCGCGGTAATTCCAGCTCCAACAGTGTATGCTAAAGTTGTTGCGGTTGAAAAGCTCGTAGTTGGATTTTGGGCGAGCGCCGCCGGTCCGTCGCAAGGCGTGTCACTGGTTGCGTTCGCCTCACCTTCGGTTCTCCGTCGGTGCTCTTGACTGAGTGTCGGCGGTGGCCGATAAGTTTACTTTGAAAAAATTAGAGTGTTCAAAGCAGGCTGTTCGCCTGCATAGTGTTGCATGGAATAATGGAATAGGACCTCGGTTCTATTTTGTTGGTTTTCGGAGCACGAGGTAATGATTAAGAGGGACAGACGGGGGCGTCCGTACTCTGCCGTTAGAGGTGAAATTCTTGGATCGGCGGAAGACGAACTACTGCGAAAGCATTCGCCAAGAATGTTTTCTTTAATCAAGAGCGAAAGTCAGAGGTTGAAGACGATCAGATACCGTCCTAGTTCTGACTATAAACGATGCCAACTAGCGATCGGGAGGCGTTACCATGACGACCTTTCCGGCAGCTTCCGGGAAACCAAAGTCTTTGGGTTCCGGGGGAAGTATGGTTGCAAAGCTGAAACTTAAAGGAATTGACGGAAGGGCACCACCAGGAGTGGAGCCTGCGGCTTAATTTGACTCAACACGGGGAAACTCACCCGGCCCGGACACAGGTAGGATTGACAGATTGAGAGCTCTTTCTTGATTCTGTGGGTGGTGGTGCATGGCCGTTCTTAGTTGGTGGAGCGATTTGTCTGGTTAATTCCGATAACGAACGAGACTCTGGCATGCTAAATAGTTACGCGACCTTCTCGGTCGGCGTCTAACTTCTTAGAGGGACTAGTGGCGTTTAGCCACACGAGATTGAGCAATAACAGGTCTGTGATGCCCTTAGATGTCCGGGGCCGCACGCGCGCTACACTGAGTGAAGCAGCGAGTGTCTAACCTAGGCCGAAAGGTCCGGGTAACCCGTTGAACCTCATTCGTGATTGGGATAGGGACTTGCAATTGTTTCCCTTGAACGAGGAATTCCCAGTAAGCGCAAGTCATCAACTTGCGTTGATTACGTCCCTGCCCTTTGTACACACCGCCCGTCGCTACTACCGATTGAATGGTTTAGTGAGATCCTTGGATCGGCCCCGTCGCGGCTGGCAACGGCCGCGTCGGCGTGTCGAGAAGACGATCAAACTTGATCATTTAGAGGAAGTAAAAGTCGTAACAAGGTTTCCGTAGGTGAACCTGCGGAAGGATCATTACCGAAAGTGGTGGTAGGCCCCGGCCGACCGCGCACTTAATTGTCTTTGGGTGCCGCCGAGAGGGCGGCCGTCAATCGGGGTTCTGCCCCGTGCGACACGCGTAACACGTTGGCATAGCAAGGCAGCCGAGTGCGATGGTGGCTTCTGGGCACCGCGCTCGATGTGCCGCCGGCCCAGCCCGGCGGTCGCACGGCGCCGTTTGTTGGTGTTTTTGTGCAGTTGTTGTCGGTGGTGGTTTTGTGGTCGATCCCACAGTGTGACGTCCGCGCGCTTCGGCGCCGGGCGAAAC
This sequence comes from Styela clava, assembly GCF_964204865.1. Classification (NCBI taxonomy): domain Eukaryota; kingdom Metazoa; phylum Chordata; class Ascidiacea; order Stolidobranchia; family Styelidae; genus Styela; species Styela clava. Next base: position 28,639,032 of record NC_135251.1, read on the forward strand.
GTCGAGGACGACTCTTAACGGTGGATCACTCGGCTCGCGAGTCGATGAAGGACGCAGCCAAGTGCGAGAAGTAATGTGAATTGCAGAACACATTGAACGTCGACCTTCTGAACGCGAATTGCGGTCTCGGGTCAATCCCGGGACCGCGTCTGCCTCAGGGTCGCGTTCGTCCTCACCCGAGGGCCGTCGCCTGGCCTCTGCGAAGACGGCCGGGCGTCGCCCCAAGTTGAAGCGGTCGCCGAGCTTTCTCGGCGCGACCGCGTGTCCCGTACACCGCCGGCCCCTCGACGTGTTCAACTACGTTCGAGGGGCGGGTCCAGGTCGGTCGGTCCGGTCACGAGATCAAGACCGACCGTGGGCCAAGGCGGCGACGGTACGCGCTCGGTCGGCGCCGGCGGCGACGACTTGCGATGCCAGCGGGCCGTGTAAGAAGCGGCCCGCTTGACACATACGACCTGAGTTCAGGCGAGAGCACCCGCTGAATTTAAGCATATTATTAAGCGGAGGAAAAGAAACCAACAGGGATTCCCTGAGTAACGGCGAGTGAACCGGGAAGAGTCCAGCGTCGAATCTGCGCGCTTTTCGAGCGCGCCGAGTTGTGACGTACGGAAGTCCCAGTGCGGCTGACGGCGAGCGCCGGTGTCCTTCTGATCGAGGCCTCGTCCCACGGCGGGTGTTAGGCCCATAGGGGCGCTTGCCTTGGCCGCTTCGGGTCTTCTCGAAGTCGGGTTGTTTGGGAATGCAGCCCAAAGCGGGTGGTAAACTCCACCTAAGACTAAATACGGTCGCGAGACCGATAGCGGACAAGTACCGTGAGGGAAAGTTGAAAAGCACTTTGAAGAGAGAGTTCAAGAGTACGTGAAACCGTTGAGAGGCAAACGGGAGGGCCCGTCAGGTCGCCGGCTCGCTTTCAGTTGGGTGCGGGGGCGCGCCGTCTCGGTTCGCGGACGCTTAAGGCGCCGCTGCCGAGTCGGCTCGCGCACCGTCTCAGCGCACTAGCGACCGGCGCGGGTCACGACCGGTTTGCCGTCGGTCTAAGTCCCCGCGCGAAGGTGGCCTCCGCTCCGGCGGGGGTGTTACAGCGCGCGGGCGGTGCGGCCCGGCGGCGGATCGAGGAAAGGATGCCGCGCGCTCTCTGTGTGCGGCCGTCGCCGTTCGGCTGGCTTGTCGTTCGCCTGCACTGTACGCAGTGCCGGTGTTCGGCGGGCTGCCGCGTCGGTGGCGCGCCGTCGACGCGCTCGGGGTCCGTGGCCACGTCGGCCACCCTCCCGACCCGTCTTGAAACACGGACCAAGGAGTCTAACATGAGCGCGAGTCGTCGAGTGGTTCGAGACTCGCAGGCGAAATGAAAGTGAAGGCGGCCTTTGGCCGAACGAGGTCGGACCCGGAGCCCCGTGCGGGCGCCGGCGCACGACCGGCCGATCGCACCCGCTCTGCCGGGGCGGTCGCGCAAGAGCGTCCATGTTGGGACCCGAAAGATGGTGAACTATGCCTGGGAAGGTCGAAGCCAGAGGAAACTCTGGTGGAGGACCGTAGCGATTTTGACGTGCAAATCGATCGTCCTAT
>NC_135251.1:28655597-28658097 GCF_964204865.1 Styela clava
GTCGAAAGAAGCCGAGCCGAAAAAAGTTAAAGTACAAACGTGCAAGCATACTAACCTAACCCTAGGTAAGGCATGTCAGAGCGAAAGACAGTAATTTCGAATGAGCCAAGAAAGAGCGGTGCGGGGCCGGTCGGAGCGCACCCTTTTCTCGGTGGCTGGCGGGCGAGAGAGTGCTGCGTCGCCGGCATCGGCGTCGAAAGAAGCCGAGCCGAAAAAAGTTAAAGTACAAACGTGCAAGCATACTAACCTAACCCTAGGTAAGGCATGTCAGAGCGAAAGACAGTAATTTCGAATGAGCCAAGAAAGAGCGGTGCGGGGCCGGTCGGAGCGCACCCTTTTCTCGGTGGCTGGCGGGCGAGAGAGTGCTGCGTCGCCGGCATCGGCGTCGAAAGAAACCGAGCCGAAAAAAGTTAAAGTACAAACGTGCAAGCATACTAACCTAACCCTAGGTAAGGCATGTCAGAGCGAAAGACAGTAATTTCGAATGAGCCAAGAAAGAGCGGTGCGGGGCCGGTCGGAGCGCACCCTTTTCTCGGTGGCTGGCGGGCGAGAGAGTGCTGCGTCGCCGGCATCGGCGTCGAAAGAAGCCGAGCCGAAAAAAGTTAAAGTACAAACGTTCAAGCATACTAACCTAACCCTAGGTAAGGCATGTTAGAGCGAAAGACAGTAATTTCGAATGAGCCAAGAAAGAGCGGTGCGGGGCCGGTCGGAGCGCACCCTTTTCTCGGTGGCTGGCGGGCGAGAGAGTGCTGCGTCGCCGGCATCGGCGTCGAAAGAAGCCGAGCCAAAAAAAGTTAAAGTACAAACGTGCAAGCATACTAACCTAACCCTAGGTAAGGCATGTCAGAGCGAAAGACAGTAATTTCGAATGAGCCAAGAAAGAGCGGTGCGGGGCCGGTCGGAGCGCACCCTTTTCTCGGTGGCTGGCGGGCGAGAGAGTGCTGCGTCGCCGGCATCGGCGTCGAAAGAAGCCGAGCCGAAAAAAGTTAAAGTACAATCGTGCAAGCATACTAACCTAACCCTAGGTAAGGCATGTCAGAGCGAAAGACAGTAATTTCGAATGAGCCAAGAAAGAGCGGTGCGGGGCCGGTCGGAGCGCACCCTTTTCTCGGTGGCTGGCGGGCGAGAGAGTGCTGCGTCGCCGGCATCGGCGTCGAAAGAAGCCGAGCCGAAAAAAGTTAAAGTACAAACGTGCAAGCATACTAACCTAACCCTAGGTAAGGCATGTCAGAGCGAAAGACAGTAATTTCGAATGAGCCAAGAAAGAGCGGTGCGGGGCCGGTCGGAGCGCACCCTTTTCTCGGTGGCTGGCGGGCGAGAGAGTGCTGCGTCGCCGGCATCGGCGTCGAAAGAAGCCGAGCCGAAAAAAGTTAAAGTACAAACGTGCAAGCATACTAACCTAACCCTAGGTAAGGCATGTCAGAGCGAAAGACAGTAATTTCGAATGAGCCAAGAAAGAGCGGTGCGGGGCCGGTCGGAGCGCACCCTTTTCTCGGTGGCTGGCGGGCGAGAGAGTGCTGCGTCGCCGGCATCGGCGTCGAAAGAAGCCGAGCCGAAAAAAGTTAAAGTACAAACGTGCAAGCATACTAACCTAACCCTAGGTAAGGCATGTCAGAGCGAAAGACAGTAATTTCGAATGAGCCAAGAAAGAGCGGTGCGGGGCCGGTCGGAGCGCACCCTTTTCTCGGTGGCTGGCGGGCGAGAGAGTGCTGCGTCGCCGGCATCGGCGTCGAAAGAAACCGAGCCAAAAAAAGTTAAAGTACAAACGCGATGCTAATGAGCGAGCCGTTGTCTCGACTAATATGTAGGGGGCGTTCGATCGAGCGTCTGGCTTGAGCGCTTGTCGGCCTAGCAGAACGGTCGCATTGTTATGCCCGGGTTTTAGGCACCGCTGCAGGCGGCCGGCAGAGCTCTTGTTTGTGCGAAACTGAATGGATCGAGCCCGAGAGAGGGCGAGCAAAGAAAAAACGCAAATCGCTCCGCCTGGCACTGCCGGCGAGAGCGTGGACGTCGCGGCCAGCGACTGTCGAAGCTGAGTACGGCCGCAGGCGATCGCCTCGGTCTTAAACGAATGCGACGAGCACGCGCCGGGCGGCCCAGCAAGGGCCGAGCGCAGCTGTCGCAGCTATCTGGTTGATCCTGCCAGTAGTGATATGCTTGTCTCAAAGATTAAGCCATGCAGGTGCAAGTACGAGTTCTCGTAAAGCGAAACTGCGAATGGCTCATTAAATCAGTCTTGGTTTATTTGGTCTCGTAAGCGAAGTGGATAACTGTGGTAATTCTAGAGCTAATACATGCATTAAGCGCCGACTTCGGGAGGCGCGCTTTTATCAGATCAAAACCGACCGGGTTCGTCCTGTGACGTTTGATGACTCTGGATAACCACGCGGATCGTACGGTCTCTGCACCGACGACGTATCATTCAAGTGTCTGCCCTATCAACTGTCGAAGGTACGCTACGTGTCTACCTTTGTGATAACGGGTAACGGGGAATCAGGGT
>NC_135251.1:28665597-28668097 GCF_964204865.1 Styela clava
AAAGACAGTAATTTCGAATTAGCCAAGAAAGAGCGGTGCGGGCCGGTCGGAGCGCACCCTTTTCTCGGTGGCTGGCGGGCGAGAGAGTGCTGCGTCGCCGGCATCGGCGTCGAAAGAAGCCGAGCCGAAAAAAGTTAAAGTACAAACGTGCAAGCATACTAACCTAACCCTAGGTAAGGCATGTCAGAGCGAAAGACAGTAATTTCGAATGAGCCAAGAAAGAGCGGTGCGGGGCCGGTCGGAGCGCACCCTTTTCTCGGTGGCTGGCGGGCGAGAGAGTGCTGCGTCGCCGGCATCGGCGTCGAAAGAAGCCGAGCCGAAAAAAGTTAAAGTACAAACGTGCAAGCATACTAACCTAACCCTAGGTAAGGCATGTCAGAGCGAAAGACAGTAATTTCGAATGAGCCAAGAAAGAGCGGTGCGGGGCCGGTCGGAGCGCACCCTTTTCTCGGTGGCTGGCGGGCGAGAGAGTGCTGCGTCGCCGGCATCGGCGTCGAAAGAAGCCGAGCCGAAAAAAGTTAAAGTACAAACGTGCAAGCATACTAACCTAACCCTAGGTAAGGCATGTCAGAGCGAAAGACAGTAATTTCGAATGAGCCAAGAAAGAGCGGTGCGGGGCCGGTCGGAGCGCACCCTTTTCTCGGTGGCTGGCGGGCGAGAGAGTGCTGCGTCGCCGGCATCGGCGTCGAAAGAAGCCGAGCCGAAAAAAGTTAAAGTACAAACGTGCAAGCATACTAACCTAACCCTAGGTAGGGCATGTCAGAGCGAAAGACAGTAATTTCGAATGAGCCAAGAAAGAGCGGTGCGGGCCGGTCGGAGCGCACCCTTTTCTCGGTGGCTGGCGGGCGAGAGAGTGCTGCGTCGCCGGCATCGGCGTCGAAAGAAGCCGAGCCGAAAAAAGTTAAAGTACAAACGTGCAAGCATACTAACCTAACCCTAGGTAAGGCATGTCAGAGCGAAAGACAGTAATTTCGAATGAGCCAAGAAAGAGCGGTGCGGGGCCGGTCGGAGCGCACCCTTTTCTCGGTGGCTGGCGGGCGAGAGAGTGCTGCGTCGCCGGCATCGGCGTCGAAAGAAGCCGAGCCGAAAAAAGTTAAAGTACAAACGTGCAAGCATACTAACCTAACCCTAGGTAAGGCATGTCAGAGCGAAAGACAGTAATTTCGAATGAGCCAAGAAAGAGCGGTGCGGGGCCGGTCGGAGCGCACCCTTTTCTCGGTGGCTGGCGGGCGAGAGAGTGCTGCGTCGCCGGCATCGGCGTCGAAAGAAGCCGAGCCGAAAAAAGTTAAAGTACAAACGTGCAAGCATACTAACCTAACCCTAGGTAAGGCATGTCAGAGCGAAAGACAGTAATTTCGAATGAGCCAAGAAAGAGCGGTGCGGGGCCGGTCGGAGCGCACCCTTTTCTCGGTGGCTGGCGGGCGAGAGAGTGCTGCGTCGCCGGCATCGGCGTCGAAAGAAGCCGAGCCGAAAAAAGTTAAAGTACAAACGTGCAAGCATACTAACCTAACCCTAGGTAAGGCATGTCAGAGCGAAAGACAGTAATTTCGAATGAGCCAAGAAAGAGCGGTGCGGGGCCGGTCGGAGCGCACCCTTTTCTCGGTGGCTGGCGGGCGAGAGAGTGCTGCGTCGCCGGCATCGGCGTCGAAAGAAGCCGAGCCGAAAAAAGTTAAAGTACAAACGTGCAAGCATACTAACCTAACCCTAGGTAAGGCATGTCAGAGCGAAAGACAGTAATTTCGAATGAGCCAAGAAAGAGCGGTGCGGGGCCGGTCGGAGCGCACCCTTTTCTCGGTGGCTGGCGGGCGAGAGAGTGCTGCGTCGCCGGCATCGGCGTCGAAAGAAGCCGAGCCGAAAAAAGGTAAAGTACAAACGTGCAAGCATACTAACCTAACCCTAGGTAAGGCATGTCAGAGCGAAAGACAGTAATTTCGAATGAGCCAAGGAAGAGCGGTGCGGGGCCGGTCGGAGCGCACCCTTTTCTCGGTGGCTGGCGGGCGAGAGAGTGCTGCGTCGCCGGCATCGGCGTCGAAAGAAACCGAGTCAAAAAAAGTTAAAGTACAAACGCGATGCTAATGAGCGAGCCGTTGTCTCGACTAATATGTAGGGGGCGTTCGATCGAGCGTCTGGCTTGAGCGCTTGTCGGCCTAGCAGAACGGTCGCATTGTTATGCCCGGGTTTTAGGCACCGCTGCAGGCGGCCGGCAGAGCTCTTGTTTGTGCGAAACTGAATGGATCGAGCCCGAGAGAGGGCGAGCAAAGAAAAAACGCAAATCGCTCCGCCTGGCACTGCCGGCGAGAGCGTGGACGTCGCGGCCAGCGACTGTCGAAGCTGAGTACGGCCGCAGGCGATCGCCTCGGTCTTAAACGAATGCGACGAGCACGCGCCGGGCGTCCCAGCAAGGGCCGAGCGCAGCTGTCGCAGCTATCTGGTTGATCCTGCCAGTAGTGATATGCTTGTCTCAAAGACTAAGCCATGCAGGTGCAAGTACGAGTTCTCG
>NC_135251.1:28673097-28675597 GCF_964204865.1 Styela clava
ACGGCGGGAGTAACTATGACTCTCTTAAGGTGACCTCTGTAACGGGGGAAACCATGTGCCTATCCGGAGCCTCCACGTGGCGAGAGTCGGGCAATGCCTCGGAACCGCCTAATACCATCTTGGAAGTTCCGAGGTAGCTAAAATCGGATAGGCTTTAATATCCATTTGGGGCTACCACCCCCATTCGGATTACCCAAACCCGGTAGCACAAGAAAAAAGAAAAAAATGTCCACTGAACCCCTTGCCGCCGCAGGGGGATGTGGTTGGGAACCTGCCGGGATCCCGAAGAGTAGTGGGACTCTTTTGACCTTTTCCTGCTCCGATTGTAACCGTGCGTTTTCGACAAAGTCCGGTTTAGGATTGCACAGGAGAAGCCAACATCCAACTTCATTCCATCAAGATAGTGTCCCAGTACGATCTCGAGCGAGGTGGAGTCACGAGGAGGATTTTTTGCTGGCAAAAGAAGATTCAGCCTGGAGCAAGAAGGAATCAAAAAGAACAGATACGCCTTCCTGCAAAAAATCCTTCCTCATCGCACTCTGGATGCTATCAAGTCGAGGACGAAACGAGCAGAATTCAAGTCAATGAAACTGCAGATCGTCAAACCAACAGAGACGACTACCGAAGATAGTAGAACTCCAGAAAAACAATCATCGGAGGAGCATCCAGAAGTTGCCGCCTCGGAAAGCAGCTGGAAAGAGGTCATCTGGACTTATCTTGACTCCTTAGGAAGAGCAGATCATACTTCCTGGGGAGCCCCACTGCTTGACGAGGCCATCCACCATCGACTCGACGGTGACGAGTTGAGGTCTATACTCGATGAACATGCTTCGGAGATGACCTCCCGCTCATCAGCTTCCCATCGAGGATCACATAAACCCTCTGGAAGGAAACCACCCTCTGGGAAGCTGTCAAACCGGCTTCAGCGCAGGCTTGAATATAAAAAGGTTCAAGCTTTGTATCGGAAAAAGCGAACATCATGCGCTGAGCTGGTATTGAGTGGGGGATGGAAGACAAACACCAACGCAAGGAATGGACCCACCAAAGAAGAACTAACATCATTCTGGAAAAAGACCATGGAAGCTCCGAAGATTGAAGACAACCGTCCGGTAACTCCAATCAGATCAACGGCATGGGAGACGGTCAAGCCGATAACTCGAGAAACGATTCTGGACACCATCAAAGGATCATGCGAATCGTCTCCTGGACCGGACGGTGTCTCTCTTCGGATGCTGAAGTCCATTCCTTTGACCACCATCACGAAGATGTTCAATCTGTGGATGCTTAGCTGCAGTCAACCTCGAGCCTTACGAAAATCAAGGACTATACTAATACCAAAGGTGCCTTCCCCTACGAACCCGGGTGAGTTCAGGCCTATAACGATAGGCCCTATGATATCCCGGGTTTACCATAAAATCTTGGGAAGGCGGCTCGGGGAATGCTTTCCTCTCCAACCAGTCCAACGGGCGTTTCGACCAACAGACGGATGCGCTGAAAACATCATGCTGCTTGACGCCCTGTTGGACAATGCTAGACAACTACACAATCCGTTGCAAATTGCATTCTTGGATCTGAGGAAGGCATTTGACTCAGTGCACCACTCGAGTATTAGACGCGCTGCCATAAGGATGGGAACACCACCTCCTATGGTAGCGTACCTCACGAGCTGCTACATTGAAGCTACAACAACTATACATGGCGTCGAAATTCACCAAACCACCGGTGTGAAGCAGGGAGACCCTCTGTCTCCAATACTGTTCAACGCAGTATTGGATGAGGCCTTCTCGGCCTTAGAAGACCTTGGGCCAACCATAGAAGGCCAGAGGGTCCCTGCTCTAGGACTCGCCGACGACGCCATTATAGCGACGGAGACCGGAACAGCCCTACAACATCAAGTGGACCTGTTCTTAGAAGAAACAAGGAAATCCGGCCTCCGTCCCAACGCCAGTAAATGTAGCACCCTCTCGATCAAGGTTGATGGTAAGAGGAAAAGGTGGGTTGTAGATAAAGAACAATCAATCACGGTAGAAGGAGAGGTAGTTCCTACCATGGGGCCTGAAGGGGTGTACAAGTACTTGGGCATCAATATTGGAGCCCAAGGAAGAAGAGGAATGCTTGGATCTAAGCTCCATCAAGGTCTCGAGCAACTGTCTCATGCACCTCTGAAACCCCAGCAACGACTATACCTCCTTCGAGCCCACCTAATCCCCAAGGTATCATACGTCGGAGTCCTCGGGAGAACATCAATGACAGAACTTCGACGTCTTGATCGTCACCTTCGACATCGCGTGAGGGCATGGCTACGCCTGCCAAAGGACACGCCAACTCCATACTTCCACGCCGATGCGAAGGATGGCGGCCTTGGAATACCATCCCTCGCCACGTCGATCGGACTGATGAAGACCGTGCGCTTTAGCAGGATGGCAACATCCAACGAACCCATCGTGCAAGCCATCAGCAGACACCCTCACATCCAACGTCTGCTCACACGATGGAGTTC
>NC_135251.1:28680597-28683097 GCF_964204865.1 Styela clava
GCTGCGTCGCCGGCATCGGCGTCGAAAGAAACCGAGCCGAAAAAAGTTAAAGTACAAACGTGCAAGCATACTAACCTAACCCTAGGTAAGGCATGTCAGAGCGAAAGACAGTAATTTCGAATGAGCCAAGAAAGAGCGGTGCGGGGCCGGTCGGAGCGCACCCTTTTCTCGGTGGCTGGCGGGCGAGAGAGTGCTGCGTCGCCGGCATCGGCGTCGAAAGAAGCCGAGCCGAAAAAAGTTAAAGTACAAACGTGCAAGCATACTAACCTAACCCTAGGTAAGGCATGTCAGAGCGAAAGACAGTAATTTCGAATGAGCCAAGAAAGAGCGGTGCGGGGCCGGTCGGAGCGCACCCTTTTCTCGGTGGCTGGCGGGCGAGAGAGTGCTGCGTCGCCGGCATCGGCGTCGAAAGAAGCCGAGCCGAAAAAAGTTAAAGTACAAACGTGCAAGCATACTAACCTAACCCTAGGTAAGGCATGTCAGAGCGAAAGACAGTAATTTCGAATGAGCCAAGAAAGAGCGGTGCGGGGCCGGTCGGAGCGCACCCTTTTCTCGGTGGCTGGCGGGCGAGCGAGTGCTGCGTCGCCGGCATCGGCGTCGAAAGAAGCCGAGCCGAAATAAGTTAAAAGTACAAACGTGCAAGCATACTAACCTAACCCTAGGTAAGGCATGTCAGAGCGAAAGACAGTAATTTCGAATGAGCCAAGAAAGAGCGGTGCGGGGCCGGTCGGAGCGCACCCTTTTCTCGGTGGCTGGCGGGCGAGAGAGTGCTGCGTCGCCGGCATCGGCGTCGAAAGAAGCCGAGCCGAAAAAAGGTAAAGTACAAACGTGCAAGCATACTAACCTAACCCTAGGTAAGGCATGTCAGAGCGAAAGACAGTAATTTCGAATGAGCCAAGGAAGAGCGGTGCGGGGCCGGTCGGAGCGCACCCTTTTCTCGGTGGCTGGCGGGCGAGAGAGTGCTGCGTCGCCGGCATCGGCGTCGAAAGAAACCGAGTCAAAAAAAGTTAAAGTACAAACGCGATGCTAATGAGCGAGCCGTTGTCTCGACTAATATGTAGGGGGCGTTCGATCGAGCGTCTGGCTTGAGCGCTTGTCGGCCTAGCAGAACGGTCGCATTGTTATGCCCGGGTTTTAGGCACCGCTGCAGGCGGCCGGCAGAGCTCTTGTTTGTGCGAAACTGAATGGATCGAGCCCGAGAGAGGGCGAGCAAAGAAAAAACGCAAATCGCTCCGCCTGGCACTGCCGGCGAGAGCGTGGACGTCGCGGCCAGCGACTGTCGAAGCTGAGTACGGCCGCAGGCGATCGCCTCGGTCTTAAACGAATGCGACGAGCACGCGCCGGGCGGCCCAGCAAGGGCCGAGCGCAGCTGTCGCAGCTATCTGGTTGATCCTGCCAGTAGTGATATGCTTGTCTCAAAGACTAAGCCATGCAGGTGCAAGTACGAGTTCTCGTAAAGCGAAACTGCGAATGGCTCATTAAATCAGTCTTGGTTTATTTGGTCTCGTAAGCGAAGTGGATAACTGTGGTAATTCTAGAGCTAATACATGCATTAAGCGCCGACTTCGGGAGGCGCGCTTTTATCAGATCAAAACCGACCGGGTTCGTCCTGTGACGTTTGATGACTCTGGATAACCACGCGGATCGTACGGTCTCTGCACCGACGACGTATCATTCAAGTGTCTGCCCTATCAACTGTCGAAGGTACGCTACGTGCCTACCTTTGTGATAACGGGTAACGGGGAATCAGGGTTCGATTCCGGAGAGGGAGCCTGAGAAACGGCTACCACATCCAAGGAAGGCAGCAGGCGCGTAAATTACCCATTCCCGACACGGGGAGGTAGTGACGAAAAATAACAATACAGGACTCTAACGAGGCCCTGTAATTGGAATGAGTACATCCTAAAACTCTTAACGAGTATCCATTGGAGGGCAAGTCTGGTGCCAGCAGCCGCGGTAATTCCAGCTCCAACAGTGTATGCTAAAGTTGTTGCGGTTGAAAAGCTCGTAGTTGGATTTTGGGCGAGCGCCGCCGGTCCGTCGCAAGGCGTGTCACTGGTTGCGTTCGCCTCACCTTCGGTTCTCCGTCGGTGCTCTTGACTGAGTGTCGGCGGTGGCCGATAAGTTTACTTTGAAAAAATTAGAGTGTTCAAAGCAGGCTGTTCGCCTGCATAGTGTTGCATGGAATAATGGAATAGGACCTCGGTTCTATTTTGTTGGTTTTCGGAGCACGAGGTAATGATTAAGAGGGACAGACGGGGGCGTCCGTACTCTGCCGTTAGAGGTGAAATTCTTGGATCGGCGGAAGACGAACTACTGCGAAAGCATTCGCCAAGAATGTTTTCTTTAATCAAGAGCAAAAGTCAGAGGTTCGAAGACGATCAGATACCGTCCTAGTTCTGACTATAAACGATGCCAACTAGCGATTGGGAGGCGTTACCATGACGACCTTTCCGGCAGCTTCCGGGAAACCAAAGTCTTTGGGTTCCGGGGGAAGTAT
>NC_135251.1:28690597-28695597 GCF_964204865.1 Styela clava
AGGTAAGGCATGTCAGAGCGAAAGACAGTAATTTCGAATGAGCCAAGAAAGAGCGGTGCGGGGCCGGTCGGAGCGCACCCTTTTCTCGGTGGCTGGCGGGCGAGAGAGTGCTGCGTCGCCGGCATCGGCGTCGAAAGAAGCCGAGCCGAAAAAAGTTAAAGTACAAACGTGCAAGCATACTAACCTAACCCTAGGTAAGGCATGTCAGAGCGAAAGACAGTAATTTCGAATGAGCCAAGAAAGAGCGGTGCGGGGCCGGTCGGAGCGCACCCTTTTCTCGGTGGCTGGCGGGCGAGAGAGTGCTGCGTCACCGGCATCGGCGTCGAAAGAAACCGAGCCGAAAAAAGTTAAAGTACAAACGTGCAAGCATACTAACCTAACCCTAGGTAAGGCATGTCAGAGCGAAAGACAGTAATTTCGAATGAGCCAAGAAAGAGCGGTGCGGGGCCGGTCGGAGCGCACCCTTTTCTCGGTGGCTGGCGGGCGAGAGAGTGCTGCGTCGCCGGCATCGGCGTCGAAAGAAGCCGAGCCGAAAAAAGTTAAAGTACAAACGTGCAAGCATACTAACCTAACCCTAGGTAAGGCATGTCAGAGCGAAAGACAGTAATTTCGAATGAGCCAAGAAAGAGCGGTGCGGGGCCGGTCGGAGCGCACCCTTTTCTCGGTGGCTGGCGGGCGAGAGAGTGCTGCGTCGCCGGCATCGGCGTCGAAAGAAACCGAGCCGAAAAAAGTTAAAGTACAAACGTGCAAGCATACTAACCTAACCCTAGGTAAGGCATGTCAGAGCGAAAGACAGTAATTTCGAATGAGCCAAGAAAGAGCGGTGCGGGGCCGGTCGGAGCGCACCCTTTTCTCGGTGGCTGGCGGGCGAGAGAGTGCTGCGTCGCCGGCATCGGCGTCGAAAGAAGCCGAGCCGAAAAAAGTTAAAGTACAAACGTGCAAGCATACTAACCTAACCCTAGGTAAGGCATGTCAGAGCGAAAGACAGTAATTTCGAATGAGCCAAGAAAGAGCGGTGCGGGGCCGGTCGGAGCGCACCCTTTTCTCGGTGGCTGGCGGGCGAGCGAGTGCTGCGTCGCCGGCATCGGCGTCGAAAGAAGCCGAGCCGAAAAAAGTTAAAAGTACAAACGTGCAAGCATACTAACCTAACCCTAGGTAAGGCATGTCAGAGCGAAAGACAGTAATTTCGAATGAGCCAAGAAAGAGCGGTGCGGGGCCGGTCGGAGCGCACCCTTTTCTCGGTGGCTGGCGGGCGAGAGAGTGCTGCGTCGCCGGCATCGGCGTCGAAAGAAACCGAGCCAAAAAAAGTTAAAGTACAAACGCGATGCTAATGAGCGAGCCGTTGTCTCGACTAATATTTATGGGGCGTTCGATCGAGCGTCTGGCTTGAGCGCTTGTCGGCCTAGCAGAACGGTCGCATTGTTATGCCCGGGTTTTAGGCACCGCTGCAGGCGGCCGGCAGAGCTCTTGTTTGTGCGAAACTGAATGGATCGAGCCCGAGAGAGGGCGAGCAAAGAAAAAACGCAAATCGCTCCGCCTGGCACTGCCGGCGAGAGCGTGGACGTCGCGGCCAGCGACTGTCGAAGCTGAGTACGGCCGCAGGCGATCGCCTCGGTCTTAAACGAATGCGACGAGCACGCGCCGGGCGGCCCAGCAAGGGCCGAGCGCAGCTGTCGCAGCTATCTGGTTGATCCTGCCAGTAGTGATATGCTTGTCTCAAAGATTAAGCCATGCAGGTGCAAGTACGAGTTCTCGTAAAGCGAAACTGCGAATGGCTCATTAAATCAGTCTTGGTTTATTTGGTCTCGTAAGCGAAGTGGATAACTGTGGTAATTCTAGAGCTAATACATGCATTTAAGCGCCGACTTCGGGAGGCGCGCTTTTATCAGATCAAAACCGACCGGGTTCGTCCTGTGACGTTTGATGACTCTGGATAACCACGCGGATCGTACGGTCTCTGCACCGACGACGTATCATTCAAGTGTCTGCCCTATCAACTGTCGAAGGTACGCTACGTGCCTACCTTTGTGATAACGGGTAACGGGGAATCAGGGTTCGATTCCGGAGAGGGAGCCTGAGAAACGGCTACCACATCCAAGGAAGGCAGCAGGCGCGCAAATTACCCATTCCCGACACGGGGAGGTAGTGACGAAAAATAACAATACAGGACTCTAACGAGGCCCTGTAATTGGAATGAGTACATCCTAAAACTCTTAACGAGTATCCATTGGAGGGCAAGTCTGGTGCCAGCAGCCGCGGTAATTCCAGCTCCAACAGTGTATGCTAAAGTTGTTGCGGTTGAAAAGCTCGTAGTTGGATTTTGGGCGAGCGCCGCCGGTCCGTCGCAAGGCGTGTCACTGGTTGCGTTCGCCTCACCTTCGGTTCTCCGTCGGTGCTCTTGACTGAGTGTCGGCGGTGGCCGATAAGTTTACTTTGAAAAAATTAGAGTGTTCAAAGCAGGCTGTTCGCCTGCATAGTGTTGCATGGAATAATGGAATAGGACCTCGGTTCTATTTTGTTGGTTTTCGGAGCACGAGGTAATGATTAAGAGGGACAGACGGGGGCGTCCGTACTCTGCCGTTAGAGGTGAAATTCTTGGATCGGCGGAAGACGAACTACTGCGAAAGCATTCGCCAAGAATGTTTTCTTTAATCAAGAGCGAAAGTCAGAGGTTCGAAGACGATCAGATACCGTTCTAGTTCTGACTATAAACGATGCCAACTAGCGATCGGGAGGCGTTACCATGACGACCTTTCCGGCAGCTTCCGGGAAACCAAAGTCTTTGGGTTCCGGGGGAAGTATGGTTGCAAAGCCGAAACTTAAAGGAATTGACGGAAGGGCACCACCAGGAGTGGAGCCTGCGGCTTAATTTGACTCAACACGGGGAAAGTCACCCGGCTTGGACACAGGTAGGATTGACAGATTGGGAGCTCTTTCTTGATTCTGTGGGTGGTGGTGCATGGCCGTTCTTAGTTGGTGGAGCGATTTGTCTGGTTAATTCCGATAACGAACGAGACTCTGGCATGCTAAATAGTTACGCGACCTTCTCGGTCGGCGTCTAACTTCTTAGAGGGACTAGTGGCGTTTAGCCACACGAGATTGAGCAATAACAGGTCTGTGATGCCCTTAGATGTCCGGGGCCGCACGCGCGCTACACTGAGTGAAGCAGCGAGTGTCTAACCTAGGCCGAAAGGTCCGGGTAACCCGTTGAACCTCATTCGTGATTGGGATAGGGACTTGCAATTGTTTCCCTTGAACGAGGAATTCCCAGTAAGCGCAAGTCATCAACTTGCGTTGATTACGTCCCTGCCCTTTGTACACACCGCCCGTCGCTACTACCGATTGAATGGTTTAGTGAGATCCTTGGATCGGCCCCGTCGCGGCTGGCAACGGCCGCGTCGGCGTGTCGAGAAGACGATCAAACTTGATCATTTAGAGGAAGTAAAAGTCGTAACAAGGTTTCCGTAGGTGAACCTGCGGAAGGATCATTACCGAAAGTGGTGGTAGGCCCCGGCCGACCGCGCACTTAATTGTCTTTGGGTGCCGCCGAGAGGGCGGCCGTCAATCGGGGTTCTGCCCCGTGCGACACGCGTAACACGTTGGCATAGCAAGACAGCCGAGTGCGATGGTGGCTTCTGGGCACCGCGCTCGATGTGCCGCCGGCCCAGCCCGGCGGTCGCTCGGCGCCGTTTGTTGGTGTTTTTGTGCAGTTGTTGTCGGTGGTGGTTTTGTGGTCGATCCCACAGTGTGAAGTCCGCGCGCTTCGGCGCCGGGCGAAACGTCGAGGACGACTCTTAACGGTGGATCACTCGGCTCGCGAGTCGATGAAGGACGCAGCCAAGTGCGAGAAGTAATGTGAATTGCAGAACACATTGAACGTCGACCTTCTGAACGCGAATTGCGGTCTCGGGTCAATCCCGGGACCGCGTCTGCCTCAGGGTCGCGTTCGTCCTCACCCGAGGGCCGTCGCCTGGCCTCTGCGAAGACGGCCGGGCGTCGCCCCAAGTTGAAGCGGTCGCCGAGCTTTCTCGGCGCGACCGCGTGTCCCGTACACCGCCGGCCCCTCGACGTGTTCAACTACGTTCGAGGGGCGGGTCCAGGTCGGTCGGTCCGGTCACGAGATCAAGACCGACCGTGGGCCAAGGCGGCGACGGTACGCGCTCGGTCGGCGCCGGCGGCGACGACTTGCGATGCCAGCGGGCCGTGTAAGAAGCGGCCCGCTTGACACATACGACCTGAGTTCAGGCGAGAGCACCCGCTGAATTTAAGCATATTATTAAGCGGAGGAAAAGAAACCAATAGGGATTCCCTGAGTAACGGCGAGTGAACCGGGAAGAGTCCAGCGTCGAATCTGCGCGCTTTTCGAGCGCGCCGAGTTGTGACGTACGGAAGTCCCAGTGCGGCTGACGGCGAGCGCCGGTGTCCTTCTGATCGAGGCCTCGTCCCACGGCGGGTGTTAGGCCCATAGGGGCGCTTGCCTTGGCCGCTTCGGGTCTTCTCGGAGTCGGGTTGTTTGGGAATGCAGCCCAAAGCGGGTGGTAAACTCCACCTAAGACTAAATACGGTCGCGAGACCGATAGCGGACAAGTACCGTGAGGGAAAGTTGAAAAGCACTTTGAAGAGAGAGTTCAAGAGTACGTGAAACCGTTGAGAGGCAAACGGGAGGGCCCGTCAGGTCGCCGGCTCGCTTTCAGTTGGGTGCGGGGGCGCGCCGTCTCGGTTCGCGGACGCTTAAGGCGCCGCTGCCGAGTCGGCTCGCGCACCGTCTCAGCGCACTAGCGACCGGCGCGGGTCACGACCGGTTTGCCGTCGGTCTAAGTCCCCGCGCGAAGGTGGCCTCCGCTCCGGCGGGGGTGTTACAGCGCGCGGGCGGTGCGGCCCGGCGGCAGATCGAGGAAAGGATGCCGCGCGCTCTCTGTGTGCGGCCGTCGCCGTTCGGCTGGCTTGTCGTTCGCCTGCACTGTACGCAGTGCCGGTGTTCGGCGGGCTGCCGCTTCGGT
>NC_135251.1:28700597-28705597 GCF_964204865.1 Styela clava
TTCTCGGTGGCTGGCGGGCGAGAGAGTGCTGCGTCGCCGGCATCGGCGTCGAAAGAAGCCGAGCCGAAAAAAGTTAAAGTACAAACGTGCAAGCATACTAACCTAACCCTAGGTAAGGCATGTCAGAGCGAAAGACAGTAATTTCGAATGAGCCAAGAAAGAGCGGTGCGGGGCCGGTCGGAGCGCACCCTTTTCTCGGTGGCTGGCGGGCGAGAGAGTGCTGCGTCGCCGGCATCGGCGTCGAAAGAAACCGAGCCAAAAAAAGTTAAAGTACAAACGCGATGCTAATGAGCGAGCCGTTGTCTCGACTAATATGTAGGGGGCGTTCGATCGAGCGTCTGGCTTGAGCGCTTGTCGGCCTAGCAGAACGGTCGCATTGTTATGCCCGGGTTTTGGGCACCGCTGCAGGCGGCCGGCAGAGCTCTTGTTTGTGCGAAACTGAATGGATCGAGCCCGAGAGAGGGCGAGCAAAGAAAAAACGCAAATCGCTCCGCCTGGCACTGCCGGCGAGAGCGTGGACGTCGCGGCCAGCGACTGTCGAAGCTGAGTACGGCCGCAGGCGATCGCCTCGGTCTTAAACGAATGCGACGAGCACGCGCCGGGCGGCCCAGCAAGGGCCGAGCGCAGCTGTCGCAGCTATCTGGTTGATCCTGCCAGTAGTGATATGCTTGTCTCAAAGATTAAGCCATGCAGGTGCAAGTACGAGTTCTCGTAAAGCGAAACTGCGAATGGCTCATTAAATCAGTCCTGGTTTATTTGGTCTCGTAAGCGAAGTGGATAACTGTGGTAATTCTAGAGCTAATACATGCATTAAGCGCCGACTTCGGGAGGCGCGCTTTTATCAGATCAAAACCGACCGGGTTCGTCCTGTGACGTTTGATGACTCTGGATAACCACGCGGATCGTACGGTCTCTGCACCGACGACGTATCATTCAAGTGTCTGCCCTATCAACTGTCGAAGGTACGCTACGTGCCTACCTTTGTGATAACGGGTAACGGGGAATCAGGGTTCGATTCCGGAGAGGGAGCCTGAGAAACGGCTACCACATCCAAGGAAGGCAGCAGGCGCGCAAATTACCCATTCCCGACACGGGGAGGTAGTGACGAAAAATAACAATACAGGACTCTAACGAGGCCCTGTAATTGGAATGAGTACATCCTAAAACTCTTAACGAGTATCCATTGGAGGGCAAGTCTGGTGCCAGCAGCCGCGGTAATTCCAGCTCCAACAGTGTATGCTAAAGTTGTTGCGGTTGAAAAGCTCGTAGTTGGATTTTGGGCGAGCGCCGCCGGTCCGTCGCAAGGCGTGTCACTGGTTGCGTTCGCCTCACCTTCGGTTCTCCGTCGGTGCTCTTGACTGAGTGTCGGCGGTGGCCGATAAGTTTACTTTGAAAAAATTAGAGTGTTCAAAGCAGGCTGTTCGCCTGCATAGTGTTGCATGGAATAATGGAATAGGACCTCGGTTCTATTTTGTTGGTTTTCGGAGCACGAGGTAATGATTAAGAGGGACAGACGGGGGCGTCCGTACTCTGCCGTTAGAGGTGAAATTCTTGGATCGGCGGAAGACGAACTACTGCGAAAGCATTCGCCAAGAATGTTTTCTTTAATCAAGAGCGAAAGTCAGAGGTTCGAAGACGATCAGATACCGTCCTAGTTCTGACTATAAACGATGCCAACTAGCGATCGGGAGGCGTTACCATGACGACCTTTCCGGCAGCTTCCGGGAAACCAAAGTCTTTGGGTTCCGGGGGAAGTATGGTTGCAAAGCTGAAACTTAAAGGAATTGACGGAAGGGCACCACCAGGAGTGGAGCCTGCGGCTTAATTTGACTCAACACGGGGAAACTCACCCGGCCCGGACACAGGTAGGATTGACAGATTGAGAGCTCTTTCTTGATTCTGTGGGTGGTGGTGCATGGCCGTTCTTAGTTGGTGGAGCGATTTGTCTGGTTAATTCCGATAACGAACGAGACTCTGGCATGCTAAATAGTTACGCGACCTTCTCGGTCGGCGTCTAACTTCTTAGAGGGACTAGTGGCGTTTAGCCACACGAGATTGAGCAATAACAGGTCTGTGATGCCCTTAGATGTCCGGGGCCGCACGCGCGCTACACTGAGTGAAGCAGCGAGTGTCTAACCTAGGCCGAAAGGTCCGGGTAACCCGTTGAACCTCATTCGTGATTGGGATAGGGACTTGCAATTGTTTCCCTTGAACGAGGAATTCCCAGTAAGCGCAAGTCATCAACTTGCGTTGATTACGTCCCTGCCCTTTGTACACACCGCTCGTCGCTACTACCGATTGAATGGTTTAGTGAGATCCTTGGATCGGCCCCGTCGCGGCTGGCAACGGCCGCGTCGGCGTGTCGAGAAGACGATCAAACTTGATCATTTAGAGGAAGTAAAAGTCGTAACAAGGTTTCCGTAGGTGAACCTGCGGAAGGATCATTACCGAAAGTGGTGGTAGGCCCCGGCCGACCGCGCACTTAATTGTCTTTGGGTGCCGCCGAGAGGGCGGCCATCAATCGGGGTTCTGCCCCGTGCGACACGCGTAACACGTTGGCATAGCAAGGCAGCCGAGTGCGATGGTGGCTTCTGGGCACCGCGCTCGATGTGCCGCCGGCCCAGCCCGGCGGTCGCTCGGCGCCGTTTGTTGGTGTTTTTGTGCAGTTGTTGTCGGTGGTGGTTTTGTGGTCGATCCCACAGTGTGACGTCCGCGCGCTTCGGCGCCGGGCGAAACGTCGAGGACGACTCTTAACGGTGGATCACTCGGCTCGCGAGTCGATGAAGGACGCAGCCAAGTGCGAGAAGTAATGTGAATTGCAGAACACATTGAACGTCGACCTTCTGAACGCGAATTGCGGTCTCGGGTCAATCCCGGGACCGCGTCTGCCTCAGGGTCGCGTTCGTCCTCACCCGAGGGCCGTCGCCTGGCCTCTGCGAAGACGGCCGGGCGTCGCCCCAAGTTGAAGCGGTCGCCGAGCTTTCTCGGCGCGACCGCGTGTCCCGTACACCGCCGGCCCCTCGACGTGTTCAACTACGTTCGAGGGGCGGGTCCAGGTCGGTCGGTCCGGTCACGAGATCAAGACCGACCGTGGGCCAAGGCGGCGACGGTACGCGCTCGGTCGGCGCCGGCGGCGACGACCTGCGATGCCAGCGGGCCGTGTAAGAAGCGGCCCGCTTGACACATACGACCTGAGTTCAGGCGAGAGCACCCGCTGAATTTAAGCATATTATTAAGCGGAGGAAAAGAAACCAACAGGGATTCCCTGAGTAACGGCGAGTGAACCGGGAAGAGTCCAGCGTCGAATCTGCGCGCTTTTCGAGCGCGCCGAGTTGTGACGTACGGAAGTCCCAGTGCGGCTGACGGCGAGCGCCGGTGTCCTTCTGATCGAGGCCTCGTCCCACGGCGGGTGTTAGGCCCATAGGGGCGCTTGCCTTGGCCGCTTCGGGTCTTCTCGGAGTCGGGTTGTTTGGGAATGCAGCCCAAAGCGGGTGGTAAACTCCACCTAAGACTAAATACGGTCGCGAGACCGATAGCGGACAAGTACCGTGAGGGAAAGTTGAAAAGCACTTTGAAGAGAGAGTTCAAGAGTACGTGAAACCGTTGAGAGGCAAACGGGAGGGCCCGTCAGGTCGCCGGCTCGCTTTCAGTTGGGTGCGGGGGCGCGCCGTCTCGGTTCGCGGACGCTTAAGGCGCCGCTGCCGAGTCGGCTCGCGCACCGTCTCAGCGCACTAGCGACCGGCGCGGGTCACGACCGGTTTACCGTCGGTCTAAGTCCCCGCGCGAAGGTGGCCTCCGCTCCGGCGGGGGTGTTACAGCGCGCGGGCGGTGCGGCCCGGCGGCGGATCGAGGAAAGGATGCCGCGCGCTCTCTGTGTGCGGCCGTCGCCGTTCGGCTGGCTTGTCGTTCGCCTGCACTGTACGCAGTGCCGGTGTTCGGCGGGCTGCCGCTTCGGTGGCGCGCCGTCGACGCGCTCGGGGTCCGTGGCCACGTCGGCCACCCTCCCGACCCGTCTTGAAACACGGACCAAGGAGTCTAACATGAGCGCGAGTCGTCGAGTGGTTCGAGACTCGCAGGCGAAATGAAAGTGAAGGCGGCCTTTGGCCGAACGAGGTCGGACCCGGAGCCCCGTGCGGGCGCCGGCGCACGACCGGCCGATCGCACCCGCTGTGCCGGGGCGGTCGCGCAAGAGCGTCCATGTTGGGACCCGAAAGATGGTGAACTATGCCTGGGAAGGTCGAAGCCAGAGGAAACTCTGGTGGAGGACCGTAGCGATTCTGACGTGCAAATCGATCGTCCTATTTGGGTATAGGGGCGAAAGACTAATCGAACCATCTAGTAGCTGGTTCCTTCCGAAGTTTCCCTCAGGATAGCTGGCGCTTTGTCGCAGTTTTATCTGGTAAAGCGAATGATTAGAGGCCTTGGGGACGAAACGTCCTCAACCTATTCTCAAACTTTAAATTGGTAAGAAGCCCGGCTCGCTTAATTGGAGTCGGGCGCCTCGAATGCGAGTGCCCAGTGGGCCACTCTTGGTAAGCAGGACTGGCGATGCGGGATGAACCGAACGCCGGGTTAAGGCGCCCGACGCGTCGCTCATCAGAGCCCACAAAAGGTGTTGGTTGATCTAGACAGCAGGACGGTGGCCATGGAAGTCGGAATCCGCTAAGGAGTGTGTAACAACTCACCTGCCGAATCAACCAGCCCTGAAAATGGATGGCGCTGGAGCGTCGGGCCTATACCCGGCCGTCGCGACGACACGGGCCGTTCCACGGCGCTATGTCGCGACGAGTAGGAAGGCCGCGGCGGCAGGCGTCGAAGCGTCGAGCGAGAGCTCGCGTGGAGCAGCCGTCGGTGCAGATCTTGGTGGTAGTAGCAAATATTCAAATGAGAACATTGAAGGTCGAAGAGGAGAAGGGTTCCATGTGAACAGCAGTTGAACATGGGTCAGTCGGCCCTAAGGAACAAGCGAACGCAGTTCGACGGTGGGCGTTGCTCGTCTT
>NC_135251.1:28720597-28728097 GCF_964204865.1 Styela clava
CTAGGTAAGGCATGTCAGAGCGAAAGACAGTAATTTCGAATGAGCCAAGAAAGAGCGGTGCGGGGCCGGTCGGAGCGCACCCTTTTCTCGGTGGCTGGCGGGCGAGAGAGTGCTGCGTCGCCGGCATCGGCGTCGAAAGAAGCCGAGCCGAAAAAAGTTAAAGTAAAAACGTGCAAGCATACTAACCTAACCCTAGGTAAGGCATGTCAGAGCGAAAGACAGTAATTTCGAATGAGCCAAGAAAGAGCGGTGCGGGCGGGTCGGAGCGCACCCTTTTCTCGGTGGCTGGCGGGCGAGAGAGTGCTGCGTCGCCGGCATCGGCGTCGAAAGAAGCCGAGCCGAAAAAAGTTAAAGTACAAACGTGCAAGCATACTAACCTAACCCTAGGTAAGGCATGTCAGAGCGAAAGACAGTAATTTCGAATGAGCCAAGAAAGAGCGGTGCGGGGCCGGTCGGAGCGCACCCTTTTCTCGGTGGCTGGCGGGCGAGAGAGTGCTGCGTCGCCGGCATCGGCGTCGAAAGAAGCCGAGCCGAAAAAAGTTAAAGTACAAACGTGCAAGCATACTAACCTAACCCTAGGTAAGGCATGTCAGAGCGAAAGACAGTAATTTCGAATGAGCCAAGAAAGAGCGGTGCGGGGCCGGTCGGAGCGCACCCTTTTCTCGGTGGCTGGCGGGCGAGAGAGTGCTGCGTCGCCGGCATCGGCGTCGAAAGAAGCCGAGCCGAAAAAAGTTAAAGTACAAACGTGCAAGCATACTAACCTAACCCTAGGTAAGGCATGTCAGAGCGAAAGACAGTAATTTCGAATGAGCCAAGAAAGAGCGGTGCGGGGCCGGTCGGAGCGCACCCTTTTCTCGGTGGCTGGCGGGCGAGAGAGTGCTGCGTCGCCGGCATCGGCGTCGAAAGAAGCCGAGCCGAAAAAAGTTAAAGTACAAACGTGCAAGCATACTAACCTAACCCTAGGTAAGGCATGTCAGAGCGAAAGACAGTAAACTCGAATGAGCCAAGAAAGAGCGGTGCGGGGCCGGTCGGAGCGCACCCTTTTCTCGGTGGCTGGCGGGCGAGAGAGTGCTGCGTCGCCGGCATCGGCGTCGAAAGAAGCCGAGCCGAAAAAAGTTAAAGTACAAACGTGCAAGCATACTAACCTAACCCTAGGTAAGGCATGTCAGAGCGAAAGACAGTAATTTCGAATGAGCCAAGAAAGAGCGGTGCGGGGCCGGTCGGAGCGCACCCTTTTCTCGGTGGCTGGCGGGCGAGAGAGTGCTGTGTCGCCGGCATCGGCGTCGAAAGAAGCCGAGCCGAAAAAAGTTAAAGTACAAACGTGCAAGCATACTAACCTAACCCTAGGTAAGGCATGTCAGAGCGAAAGACAGTAAACTCGAATGAGCCAAGAAAGAGCGGTGCGGGGCCGGTCGGAGCGCACCCTTTTCTCGGTGGCTGGCGGGCGAGAGAGTGCTGCGACGCCGGCATCGGCGTCGAAAGAAGCCGAGCCGAAAAAACTTAAAGTACAAACGTGCAAGCATACTAACCTAACCCTAGGTAAGGCATGTCAGAGCAAAAGACAGTAAACTCGAATGAGCCAAGAAAGAGCGGCGTACGGTGCGGGGCCGGTCGGAGCGCACCCTTTTCTCGGTGGCTGGCGGGCGAGAGAGTGCTGCGTCGCCGGCATCGGCGTCGAAAAAAGCCGAGCCGAAAAAAGTTAAAGTACAAACGTGCAAGCATACTAACCTAACCCTAGGTAAGGCATGTCAGAGCGAAAGACAGTAAACTCGAATGAGCCAAGAAAGAGCGGCGTACGGTGCGGGGCCGGTCGGAGCGCACCCTTTTCTCGGTGGCTGGCGGGCGAGAGAGTGCTGCGTCGCCGGCATCGGCGTCGAAAGAAGCCGAGCCGAAAAAAGTTAAAGTACAAACGTGCAAGCATACTAACCTAACCCTAGGTAAGGCATGTCAGAGCGAAAGACAGTAAACTCGAATGAGCCAAGAAAGAGCGGCGTACGGTGCGGGGCCGGTCGGAGCGCACCCTTTTCTCGGTGGCTGGCGGGCGAGAGAGTGCTGCGTCGCCGGCATCGGCGTCGAAAGAAGCCGAGCCGAAAAAAGTTAAAGTACAAACGTGCAAGCATACTAACCTAACCCTAGGTAAGGCATGTCAGAGCGAAAGACAGTAAACTCGAATGAGCCAAGAAAGAGCGGCGTACGGTGCGGGGCCGGTCGGAGCGCACCCTTTTCTCGGTGGCTGGCGGGCGAGAGAGTGCTGCGTCGCCGGCATCGGCGTCGAAAGAAGCCGAGCCGAAAAAAGTTAAAGTACAAACGTGCAAGCATACTAACCTAGCCCTAGGTAAGGCATGTCAGAGCGAAAGACAGTAAACTCGAATGAGCCAAGTAGAGCGGCGTACGGTGCGGGGCCGGTCGGAGCGCACCCTTTTCTCGGTGGCTGGCGGGCGAGAGAGTGCTGCGTCGCCAGCATCGGCGTCGAAAGAAGCCGAGCCGAAAAAAGTTAAAGTACAAACGTGCAAGCATACTAACCTAACCCTAGGTAAGGCATGTCAGAGCGAAAGACAGTAAACTCGAATGAGCCAAGAAAGAGCGGTGCGGGGCCGGTCGGAGCGCACCCTTTTCTCGGTGGCTGGCGGGCGAGAGAGTGCTGCGTCGCCGGCATCGGCGTCGAAAGAAGCCGAGCCGAAAAAAGTTAAAGTACAAACGTGCAAGCATACTAACCTAACCCTAGGTAAGGCATGTCAGAGCGAAAGACAGTAATTTCAAATGAGCCAAGAAAGAGCGGTGCGGGGCCGGTCGGAGCGCACCCTTTTCTCGGTGGCTGGCGGGCGAGAGAGTGCTGCGTCGCCGGCATCGGCGTCGAATGAAACCGAGCCGAAAAAAGTTAAAGTACAAACGTGCAAGCATACTAACCTAACCCTAGGTAAGGCATGTCAGAGCGAAAGACAGTAATTTCGAATGAGCCAAGAAAGAGCGGTGCGGGGCCGGTCGGAGCGCACCCTTTTCTCGGTTGCTGGCGGGCGAGAGAGTGCTGCGTCGCGGGCATCGGCGTCGAAAGAAGCCGAGCCGAAAAAAGTTAAAGTACAAACGTGCAAGCATACTAACCTAACCCTAGGTAAGGCATGTCAGAGCGAAAGACAGTAATTTCGAATGAGCCAAGAAAGAGCGGTGCGGGGCCGGTCGGAGCGCACCCTTTTCTCGGTGGCTGGCGGGCGAGAGAGTGCTGCGTCGCCGGCATCGGCGTCGAAAGAAGCCGAGCCGAAAAAAGTTAAAGTACAAACGTGCAAGCATACTAACCTAACCCTAGGTAAGGCATGTCAGAGCGAAAGACAGTAATTTCGAATGAGCCAAGAAAGAGCGGTGCGGGGCCGGTCGGAGCGCACCCTTTTCTCGGTGGCTGGCGGGCGAGAGAGTGCTGCGTCGCCGGCATCGGCGTCGAAAGAAGCCGAGCCGAAAAAAGTTAAAGTACAAACGTGCAAGCATACTAACCTAACCCTAGGTAAGGCATGTCAGAGCGAAAGACAGTAATTTCGAATGAGCCAAGAAAGAGCGGTGCGGGCCGGTCGGAGCGCACCCTTTTCTCGGTGGCTGGCGGGCGAGAGAGTGCTGCGTCGCCGGCATCGGCGTCGAAAGAAGCCGAGCCGAAAAAAGTTAAAGTACAAACGTGCAAGCATACTAACCTAACCCTAGGTAAGGCATGTCAGAGCGAAAGACAGTAATTTCGAATGAGCCAAGAAAGAGCGGTGCGGGGCCGGTCGGAGCGCACCCTTTTCTCGGTGGCTGGCGGGCGAGAGAGTGCTGCGTCGCCGGCATCGGCGTCGAAAGAAGCCGAGCCGAAAAAAGTTAAAGTACAAACGTGCAAGCATACTAACCTAACCCTAGGTAAGGCATGTCAGAGCGAAAGACAGTAATTTCGAATGAGCCAAGAAAGAGCGGTGCGGGGCCGGTCGGAGCGCACCCTTTTCTCGGTGGCTGGCGGGCGAGAGAGTGCTGCGTCGCCGGCATCGTCGTCGAAAGAAGCCGAGCCGAAAAAAGTTAAAGTACAAACGTGCAAGCATACTAACCTAACCCTAGGTAAGGCATGTCAGAGCGAAAGACAGTAATTTCGAATGAGCCAAGAAAGAGCGGTGCGGGGCCGGTCGGAGCGCACCCTTTTCTCGGTGGCTGGCGGGCGAGAGAGTGCTGCGTCGCCGGCATCGGCGTCGAAAGAAGCCGAGCCAAAAAAAGTTAAAGTACAAACGTGCAAGCATACTAACCTAACCCTAGGTAAGGCATGTCAGAGCGAAAGACAGTAATTTCGAATGAGCCAAGAAAGAGCGGTGCGGGGCCGGTCGGAGCGCACCCTTTTCTCGGTGGCTGGCGGGCGAGAGAGTGCTGCGTCGCCGGCATCGGCGTCGAAAGAAGCCGAGCCGAAAAAAGTTAAAGTACAAACGTGCAAGCATACTAACCTAACCCTAGGTAAGGCATGTCAGAGCGAAAGACAGTAATTTCGAATGAGCCAAGAAAGAGCGGTGCGGGGCCGGTCGGAGCGCACCCTTTTCTCGGTGGCTGGCGGGCGAGAGAGTGCTGCGTCGCCGGCATCGGCGTCGAAAGAAGCCGAGCCGAAAAAAGTTAAAGTACAAACGTGCAAGCATACTAACCTAACCCTAGGTAAGGCATGTCAGAGCGAAAGACAGTAATTTCGAATGAGCCAAGAAAGAGCGGTGCGGGGCCGGTCGGAGCGCACCCTTTTCTCGGTGGCTGGCGGGCGAGAGAGTGCTGCGTCGCCGGCATCGGCGTCGAAAGAAGCCGAGCCGAAAAAAGTTAAAGTACAAACGTGCAAGCATACTAACCTAACCCTAGGTAAGGCATGTCAGAGCGAAAGACAGTAAACTCGAATGAGCCAAGAAAGAGCGGCGTACGGTGCGGGGCCGGTCGGAGCGCACCCTTTTCTCGGTGGCTGGCGGGCGAGAGAGTGCTGCGTCGCCGGCATCGGCGTCGAAAAAAGCCGAGCCGAAAAAAGTTAAAGTACAAACGTGCAAGCATACTAACCTAACCCTAGGTAAGGCATGTCAGAGCGAAAGACAGTAAACTCGAATGAGCCAAGAAAGAGCGGCGTACGGTGCGGGGCCGGTCGGAGCGCACCCTTTTCTCGGTGGCTGGCGGGCGAGAGAGTGCTGCGTCGCCGGCATCGGCGTCGAAAGAAGCCGAGCCGAAAAAAGTTAAAGTACAAACGTGCAAGCATACTAACCTAACCCTAGGTAAGGCATGTCAGAGCGAAAGACAGTAAACTCGAATGAGCCAAGAAAGAGCGGCGTACGGTGCGGGGCCGGTCGGAGCGCACCCTTTTCTCGGTGGCTGGCGGGCGAGAGAGTGCTGCGTCGCCGGCATCGGCGTCGAAAGAAGCCGAGCCGAAAAAAGGTAAAGTACAAACGTGCAAGCATACTAACCTAACCCTAGGTAAGGCATGTCAGAGCGAAAGACAGTAAACTCGAATGAGCCAAGAAAGAGCGGCGTACGGTGCGGGGCCGGTCGGAGCGCACCCTTTTCTCGGTGGCTGGCGGGCGAGAGAGTGCTGCGTCGCCGGCATCGGCGTCGAAAGAAGCCGAGCCGAAAAAAGTTAAAGTACAAACGTGCAAGCATACTAACCTAACCCTAGGTAAGGCATGTCAGAGCGAAAGACAGTAAACTCGAATGAGCCAAGAAAGTGCGGCGTACGGTGCGGGGCCGGTCGGAGCGCACCCTTTTCTCGGTGGCTGGCGGGCGAGAGAGTGTTGCGTCGCCGGCATCGGCGTCGAAAGAAGCCGAGCCGAAAAAAGTTAAAGTACAAACGTGCAAGCATACTAACCTAACCCTAGGTAAGGCATGTCAGAGCGAAAGACAGTAAACTCGAATGAGCCAAGAAAGAGCGGCGTACGGTGCGGGGCCGGACGGAGCGCACCCTTTTCTCGGTGGCTGGCGGGCGAGAGAGTGCTGCGTCGCCGGCATCGGCGTCGAAAGAAGCCGAGCCGAAAAAAGTTAAAGTACAAACGTGCAAGCATACTAACCTAACCCTAGGTAAGGCATGTCAGAGCGAAAGACAGTAAACTCGAATGAGCCAAGAAAGAGCGGCGTACGGTGCGGGGCCGGTCGGAGCGCACCCTTTTCTCGCTGGCTGGCGGGCGAGAGAGTGTTGCGTCGCCGGCATCGGCGTCGAAAGAAGCCGAGCCGAAAAAAGTTAAAAGTACAAACGTGCAAGCATACTAACCTAACCCTAGGTAAGGCATGTCAGAGCGAAAGACAGTAAACTCGAATGAGCCAAGAAAGAGCGGCGTACGGTGCGGGGCCGGTCGGAGCGCACCCTTTTCTCGGTAGCTGGCGGGCGAGAGAGTGCTGCGTCGCCGGCATTGGCGTCGAAAGAAGCCGAGCCGAAAAAAGTTAAAGTACAAACGTGCAAGCCTGAGAAACGGCTACCACATCCAAGGAAGGCAGCAGGCGCGCAAATTACCCATTCCCGACACGGGGAGGTAGTGACGAAAAATAACAATACAGGACTCTAACGAGGCCCTGTAATTGGAATGAGTACATCCTAAAACTCTTAACGAGTATCCATTGGAGGGCAAGTCTGGTGCCAGCAGCCGCGGTAATTCCAGCTCCAACAGTGTATGCTAAAGTTGTTGCGGTTGAAAAGCTCGTAGATGGATTTTGGGCGAGCGCCGCCGGTCCGTCGCAAGGCGTGTCACTGGTTGCGATCGCCTCACCTTCGGTTCTCCGTCGGTGCTCTTGACTGAGTGTCGGCGGTGGCCGATAAGTTTACTTTGAAAAAATTAGAGTGTTCAAAGCAGGCTGTTCGCCTGCATAGTGTTGCATGGAATAATGGAATAGGACCTCGGTTCTATTTTGTTGGTTTTCGGAGCACGAGGTAATGATTAAGAGAGACAGACGGGGGCGTCCGTACTCTGCCGTTAGAGGTGAAATTCTTGGATCGGCGGAAGACGAACTACTGCGAAAGCATTCGCCAAGAATGTTTTCTTTAATCAAGAGCGAAAGTCAGAGGTTCGAAGACGATCAGATACCGTCCTAGTTCTGACTATAAACGATGCCAACTAGCGATCGGGAGGCGTTACCATGACGACCTTTCCGGCAGCTTCCGGGAAACCAAAGTCTTTGGGTTCCGGGGGAAGTATGGTTGCAAAGCTGAAACTTAAAGGAATTGACGGAAGGGCACCACCAGGAGTGGAGCCTGCGGCTTAATTTGACTCAACACGGGGAAACTCACCCGGCCCGGACACAGGTAGGATTGACAGATTGAGAGCTCTTTCTTGATTCTGTGGGTGGTGGTGCATGGCCGTTCTTAGTTGGTGGAGCGATTTGTCTGGTTAATTCCGATAACGAACGAGACTCTGGCATGCTAAATAGTTACGCGACCTTCTCGGTCGGCGTCTAACTTCTTAGAGGGACTAGTGGCGTTTAGCCACACGAGATTGAGCAATAACAGGTCTGTGATGCCCTTAGATGTCCGGGGCCGCACGCGCGCTACACTGAGTG
>NC_135251.1:28735597-28738742 GCF_964204865.1 Styela clava
CAAACGTGCAAGCATACTAACCTAACCCTAGGTAAGGCATGTCAGAGCGAAAGACAGTAATTTCGAATGAGCCAAGAAAGAGCGGTGCGGGGCCGGTCGGAGCGCACCCTTTTCTCGGTGGCTGGCGGGCGAGAGAGTGCTGCGTCGCCGGCATCGGCGTCGAAAGAAGCCGAGCCGAAAAAAGTTAAAGTACAAACGTGCAAGCATACTAACCTAACCCTAGGTAAGGCATGTCAGAGCGAAAGACAGTAATTTCGAATGAGCCAAGAAAGAGCGGTGCGGGGCCGGTCGGAGCGCACCCTTTTCTCGGTGGCTGGCGGGCGAGAGAGTGCTGCGTCGCCGGCATCGGCGTCGAAAGAAACCGAGCCAAAAAAAGTTAAAGTACAAACGCGATGCTAATGAGCGAGCCGTTGTCTCGACTAATATGTAGGGGGCGTTCGATCGAGCGTCTGGCTTGAGCGCTTGTCGGCCTAGCAGAACGGTCGCATTGTTATGCCCGGGTTTTAGGCACCGCTGCAGGCGGCCGGCAGAGCTCTTGTTTGTGCGAAACTGAATGGATCGAGCCCGAGAGAGGGCGAGCAAAGAAAAAACGCAAATCGCTCCGCCTGGCACTGCCGGCGAGAGCGTGGACGTCGCGGCCAGCGACTGTCGAAGCTGAGTACGGCCGCAGGCGATCGCCTCGGTCTTAAACGAATGCGACGAGCACGCGCCGGGCGGCCCAGCAAGGGCCGAGCGCAGCTGTCGCAGCTATCTGGTTGATCCTGCCAGTAGTGATATGCTTGTCTCAAAGATTAAGCCATGCAGGTGCAAGTACGAGTTCTCGTAAAGCGAAACTGCGAATGGCTCATTAAATCAGTCTTGGTTTATTTGGTCTCGTAAGCGAAGTGGATAACTGTGGTAATTCTAGAGCTAATACATGCATTTAAGCGCCGACTTCGGGAGGCGCGCTTTTATCAGATCAAAACCGACCGGGTTCGTCCTGTGACGTTTGATGACTCTGGATAACCACGCGGATCGTACGGTCTCTGCACCGACGACGTATCATTCAAGTGTCTGCCCTATCAACTGTCGAAGGTACGCCTACCTTTGTGATAACGGGTAACGGGGAATCAGGGTTCGATTCCGGAGAAGGAGCCTGAGAAACGGCTACCACATCCAAGGAAGGCAGCAGGCGCGCAAATTACCCATTCCCGACACGGGGAGGTAGAGACGAAAAATAACAATACAGGACTCTAACGAGGCCCTGTAATTGGAATGAGTACATCCTAAAACTCTTAACGAGTATCCATTGCAGGGCAAGTCTGGTGCCAGCAGCCGCGGTAATTCCAGCTCCAACAGTGTATGCTAAAGTTGTTGCGGTTGAAAAGCTCGTAGTTGGATTTTGGGCGAGCGCCGCCGGTCCGTCGCAAGGCGTGTCACTGGTTGCGTTCGCCTCACCTTCGGTTCTCCGTCGGTGCTCTTGACTGAGTGTCGGCGGTGGCCGATAAGTTTACTTTGAAAAAATTAGAGTGTTCAAAGCAGGCTGTTCGCCTGCATAGTGTTGCATGGAATAATGGAATAGGACCTCGGTTCTATTTTGTTGGTTTTCGGAGCACAAGGTAATGATTAAGAGGGACAGACGGGGGCGTCCGTACTCTGCCGTTAGAGGGAAATTCTTGGATCGGCGGAAGACGAACTACTGCGAAAGCATTCGCCAAGAATGTTTTCTTTAATCAAGAGCGAAAGTCAGAGGTTCGAAGACGATTAGATACCGTCCTAGTTCTGACTATAAACGATGCCAACTAGCGATCGGGAGGCGTTACCATGACGACCTTTCCGGCAGCTTCCGGGAAACCAAAGTCTTTGGGTTCCGGGGGAAGTATGGTTGCAAAGCTGAAACTTAAAGGAATTGACGGAAGGGCACCACCAGGAGTGGAGCCTGCGGCTTAATTTGACTCAACACGGGGAAACTCACCCGGCCCGGACACAGGTAGGATTGACAGATTGAGAGATCTTTCTTGATTCTGTGGGTGGTGGTGCATGGCCGTTCTTAGTTGGTGGAGCGATTTGTCTGGTTAATTCCGATAACGAACGAGACTCTGGCATGCTAAATAGTTACGCGACCTTCTCGGTCGGCGTCTAACTTCTTAGAGGGACTAGTGGCGTTTAGCCACACGAGATTGAGCAATAACAGGTCTGTGATGCCCTTAGATGTCCGGGGCCGCACGCGCGCTACACTGAGTGAAGCAGCGAGTGTCTAACCTAGGCCGAAAGGTCCGGGTAACCCGTTGAACCTCATTCGTGATTGGGATAGGGACTTGCAATTGTTTCCCTTGAACGAGGAATTCCCAGTAAGCGCAAGTCATCAACTTGCGTTGATTACGTCCCTGCCCTTTGTACACACCGCCCGTCGCTACTACCGATTGAATGGTTTAGTGAGATCCTTGGATCGGCCCCGTCGCGGCTGGCAACGGCCGCGTCGGCGTGTCGAGAAGACGATCAAACTTGATCATTTAGAGGAAGTAAAAGTCGTAACAAGGTTTCCGTAGGTGAACCTGCGGAAGGATCATTACCGAAAGTGGTGGTAGGCCCCGGCCGACCGCGCACTTAATTGTCTTTGGGTGCCGCCGAGAGGGCGGCCGTCAATCGGGGTTCTGCCCCGTGCGACACGCGTAACACGTTGGCATAGCAAGGCAGCCGAGTGCGATGGTGGCTTCTGGGCACCGCGCTCGATGTGCCGCCGGCCCAGCCCGGCGATCGCTCGGCGCCGTTTGTTGGTGTTTTTGTGCAGTTGTTGTCGGTGGTGGTTTTGTGGTCGATCCCACAGTGTGACGTCCGCGCGCTTCGGCGCCGGGCGAAACGTCGAGGACGACTCTTAACGGTGGATCACTCGGCTCGCGAGTCGATGAAGGACGCAGCCAAGTGCGAGAAGTAATGTGAATTGCAGAACACATTGAACGTCGACCTTCTGAACGCGAATTGCGGTCTCGGGTCAATCCCGGGACCGCGTCTGCCTCAGGGTCGCGTTCGTCCTCACCCGAGGGCCGTCGCCTGGCCTCTGCGAAGACGGCCGGGCGTCGCCCCAAGTTGAAGCGGTCGCCGAGCTTTCTCGGCGCGACCGCGTGTCCCGTACACCGCCGGCCCCTCGACGTGTTCAACTACGTTC
>NC_135251.1:28738942-28741442 GCF_964204865.1 Styela clava
CTGAAACTTAAAGGAATTGACGGAAGGGCACCACCAGGAGTGGAGCCTGCGGCTTAATTTGACTCAACACGGGGAAACTCACCCGGCCCGGACACAGGTAGGATTGACAGATTGAGAGCTCTTTCTTGATTCTGTGGGTGGTGGTGCATGGCCGTTCTTAGTTGGTGGAGCGATTTGTCTGGTTAATTCCGATAACGAACGAGACTCTGGCATGCTAAATAGTTACGCGACCTTCTCGGTCGGCGTCTAACTTCTTAGAGGGACTAGTGGCGTTTAGCCACACGAGATTGAGCAATAACAGGTCTGTGATGCCCTTAGATGTCCGGGGCCGCACGCGCGCTACACTGAGTGAAGCAGCGAGTGTCTAACCTAGGCCGAAAGGTCCGGGTAACCCGTTGAACCTCATTCGTGATTGTGATAGGGACTTGCAATTGTTTCCCTTGAACGAGGAATTCCCAGTAAGCGCAAGTCATCAACTTGCGTTGATTACGTCCCTGCCCTTTGTACACACCGCCCGTCGCTACTACCGATTGAATGGTTTAGTGAGATCCTTGGATCGGCCCCGTCGCGGCTGGCAACGGCCGCGTCGGCGTGTCGAGAAGACGATCAAACTTGATCATTTAGAGGAAGTAAAAGTCGTAACAAGGTTTCCGTAGGTGAACCTGCGGAAGGATCATTACCGAAAGTGGTGGTAGGCCCCGGCCGACCGCGCACTTAATTGTCTTTGGGTGCCGCCGAGAAGGCGGCCGTCAATCGGGGTTCTGCCCCGTGCGACACGCGTAACACGTTGGCATAGCAAGGCAGCCGAGTGCGATGGTGGCTTCTGGGCACCGCGCTCGATGTGCCGCCGGCCCAGCCCGGCGGTCGCTCGGCGCCGTTTGTTGGTGTTTTTGTGCAGTTGTTGTCGGTGGTGGTTTTGGGGTCGATCCCACAGTGTGACGTCCGCGCGCTTCGGCGCCGGGCGAAACGTCGAGGACGACTCTTAACGGTGGATCACTCGGCTCGCGAGTCGATGAAGGACGCAGCCAAGTGCGAGAAGTAATGTGAATTGCAGAACACATTGAACGTCGACCTTCTGAACGCGAATTGCGGTCTCGGGTCAATCCCGGGACCGCGTCTGCCTCAGGGTCGCGTTCGTCCTCACCCGAGGGTCGTCGCCTGGCCTCTGCGAAGACGGCCGGGCGTCGCCCCAAGTTGAAGCGGTCGCCGAGCTTTCTCGGCGCGACCGCGTGTCCCGTACACCGCCGGCCCCTCGACGTGTTCAACTACGTTCGAGGGGCGGGTCCAGGTCGGTCGGTCCGGTCACGAGATCAAGACCGACCGTGGGCCAAGGCGGCGACGGTACGCGCTCGGTCGGCGCCGGCGGCGCCGACTTGCGATGCCAGCGGGCCGTGTAAGAAGCGGCCCGCTTGACACATACGACCTGAGTTCAGGCGAGAGCACCCGCTGAATTTAAGCATATTATTAAGCGGAGGAAAAGAAACCAACAGGGATTCCCTGAGTAACGGCGAGTGAACCGGGAAGAGTCCAGCGTCGAATCTGCGCGCTTTTCGAGCGCGCCGAGTTGTGACGTACGGAAGTCCCAGTGCGGCTGACGGCGAGCGCCGGTGTCCTTCTGATCGAGGCCTCGTCCCACGGCGGGTGTTAGGCCCATAGGGGCGCTTGCCTTGGCCGCTTCGGGTCTTCTCGGAGTCGGGTTGTTTGGGAATGCAGCCCAAAGCGGGTGGTAAACTCCACCTAAGACTAAATACGGTCGCGAGACCGATAGCGGACAAGTACCGTGAGGGAAAGTTGAAAAGCACTTTGAAGAGAGAGTTCAAGAGTACGTGAAACCGTTGAGAGGCAAACGGGAGGGCCCGTCAGGTCGCCGGCTCGCTTTCAGTTGGGTGCGGGGGCGCGCCGTCTCGGTTCGCGGACGCTTAAGGCGCCGCTGCCGAGTCGGCTCGCGCACCGTCTCAGCGCACTAGCGACCGGCGCGGGTCACGACCGGTTTGCCGTCGGTCTAAGTCCCCGCGCGAAGGTGGCCTCCGCTCCGGCGGGGGTGTTACAGCGCGCGGGCGGTGCGGCCCGGCGGCGGATCGAGGAAAGGATGCCGCGCGCTCTCTGTGTGCGGCCGTCGCCGTTCGGCTGGCTTGTCGTTCGCCTGCACTGTACGCAGTGCCGGTGTTCGGCGGGCTGCCGCTTCGGTGGCGCGCCGTCGACGCGCTCGGGGTCCGTGGCCACGTCGGCCACCCTCCCGACCCGTCTTGAAACACGGACCAAGGAGTCTAACATGAGCGCGAGTCGTCCAGTGGTTCGAGACTCGCAGGCGAAATGAAAGTGAAGGCGGCCTTTGGCCGAACGAGGTCGGACCCGGAGCCCCGTGCGGGCGCCGGCGCACGACCGGCCGATCGCACCAGCTCTGCCGGGGCGGTCGCGCAAGAGCGTCCATGTTGGGACCCGAAAGATGGTGAACTATGCCTGGGAAGGTCGAAGCCAGAGGAAACTCTGGTGGCGGACC
>NC_135251.1:28746442-28748942 GCF_964204865.1 Styela clava
AAGGCATGTCAGAGCGAAAGACAGTAATTTCGAATGAGCCAAGAAAGAGCGGTGCGGGGCCGGTCGGAGCGCACCCTTTTCTCGGTGGCTGGCGGGCGAGAGAGTGCTGCGTCGCCGGCATCGGCGTCGAAAGAAGCCGAGCCGAAAAAAGTTAAAGTACAAACGTGCAAGCATACTAACCTAACCCTAGGTAAGGCATGTCAGAGCGAAAGACAGTAATTTCGAATGAGCCAAGAAAGAGCGGTGCGGGGCCGGTCGGAGCGCACCCTTTTCTCGGTGGCTGGCGGGCGAGAGAGTGCTGCGTCGCCGGCATCGGCGTCGAAAGAAGCCGAGCCGAAAAAAGTTAAAGTACAAACGTGCAAGCATACTAACCTAACCCTAGGTAAGGCATGTCAGAGCGAAAGACAGTAATTTCGAATGAGCCAAGAAAGAGCGGTGCGGGGCCGGTCGGAGCGCACCCTTTTCTCGGTGGCTGGCGGGCGAGAGAGTGCTGCGTCGCCGGCATCGGCGTCGAAAGAAGCCGAGCCGAAAAAAGTTAAAGTACAAACGTGCAAGCATACTAACCTAACCCTAGGTAAGGCATGTCAGAGCGAAAGACAGTAATTTCGAATGAGCCAAGAAAGAGCGGTGCGGGGCCGGTCGGAGCGCACCCTTTTCTCGGTGGCTGGCGGGCGAGAGAGTGCTGCGTCGCCGGCATCGGCGTCGAAAGAAACCGAGCCAAAAAAAGTTAAAGTACAAACGCGATGCTAATGAGCGAGCCGTTGTCTCGACTAATATGTAGGGGGCGTTCGATCGAGCGTCTGGCTTGAGCGCTTGTCGGCCTAGCAGAACGGTCGCATTGTTATGCCCGGGTTTTAGGCACCGCTGCAGGCGGCCGGCAGAGCTCTTGTTTGTGCGAAACTGAATGGATCGAGCCCGAGAGAGGGCGAGCAAAGAAAAAACGCAAATCGCTCCGCCTGGCACTGCCGGCGAGAGCGTGGACGTCGCGGCCAGCGACTGTCGAAGCTGAGTACGGCCGCAGGCGATCGCCTCGGTCTTAAACGAATGCGACGAGCACGCGCCGGGCGGCCCAGCAAGGGCCGAGCGCAGCTGTCGCAGCTATCTGGTTGATCCTGCCAGTAGTGATATGCTTGTCTCAAAGATTAAGCCATGCAGGTGCAAGTACGAGTTCTCGTAAAGCGAAACTGCGAATGGCTCATTAAATCAGTCTTGGTTTATTTGGTCTCGTAAGCGAAGTGGATAACTGTGGTAATTCTAGAGCTAATACATGCATTTAAGCGCCGACTTCGGGAGGCGCGCTTTTATCAGATCAAAACCGACCGGGTTCGTCCTGTGACGTTTGATGACTCTGGATAACCACGCGGATCGTACGGTCTCTGCACCGACGACGTATCATTCAAGTGTCTGCCCTATCAACTGTCGAAGGTACGCCTACCTTTGTGATAACGGGTAACGGGGAATCAGGGTTCGATTCCGGAGAAGGAGCCTGAGAAACGGCTACCACATCCAAGGAAGGCAGCAGGCGCGCAAATTACCCATTCCCGACACGGGGAGGTAGAGACGAAAAATAACAATACAGGACTCTAACGAGGCCCTGTAATTGGAATGAGTACATCCTAAAACTCTTAACGAGTATCCATTGCAGGGCAAGTCTGGTGCCAGCAGCCGCGGTAATTCCAGCTCCAACAGTGTATGCTAAAGTTGTTGCGGTTGAAAAGCTCGTAGTTGGATTTTGGGCGAGCGCCGCCGGTCCGTCGCAAGGCGTGTCACTGGTTGCGTTCGCCTCACCTTCGGTTCTCCGTCGGTGCTCTTGACTGAGTGTCGGCGGTGGCCGATAAGTTTACTTTGAAAAAATTAGAGTGTTCAAAGCAGGCTGTTCGCCTGCATAGTGTTGCATGGAATAATGGAATAGGACCTCGGTTCTATTTTGTTGGTTTTCGGAGCACAAGGTAATGATTAAGAGGGACAGACGGGGGCGTCCGTACTCTGCCGTTAGAGGGAAATTCTTGGATCGGCGGAAGACGAACTACTGCGAAAGCATTCGCCAAGAATGTTTTCTTTAATCAAGAGCGAAAGTCAGAGGTTCGAAGACGATTAGATACCGTCCTAGTTCTGACTATAAACGATGCCAACTAGCGATCGGGAGGCGTTACCATGACGACCTTTCCGGCAGCTTCCGGGAAACCAAAGTCTTTGGGTTCCGGGGGAAGTATGGTTGCAAAGCTGAAACTTAAAGGAATTGACGGAAGGGCACCACCAGGAGTGGAGCCTGCGGCTTAATTTGACTCAACACGGGGAAACTCACCCGGCCCGGACACAGGTAGGATTGACAGATTGAGAGATCTTTCTTGATTCTGTGGGTGGTGGTGCATGGCCGTTCTTAGTTGGTGGAGCGATTTGTCTGGTTAATTCCGATAACGAACGAGACTCTGGCATGCTAAATAGTTACGCGACCTTCTCGGTCGGCGTCTAACTTCTTAGAGGGACTAGTGGCGTTTAG
>NC_135251.1:28756442-28758942 GCF_964204865.1 Styela clava
GGGCGAGAGAGTGCTGCGTCGCCGGCATCGGCGTCGAAAGAAACCGAGCCGAAAAAAGTTAAAGTACAAACGTGCAAGCATACTAACCTAACCCTAGGTAAGGCATGTCAGAGCGAAAGACAGTAATTTCGAATGAGCCAAGAAAGAGCGGTGCGGGGCCGGTCGGAGCGCACCCTTTTCTCGGTGGCTGGCGGGCGAGAGAGTGCTGCGTCGCCGGCATCGGCGTCGAAAGAAACCGAGCCGAAAAAAGTTAAAGTACAAACGTGCAAGCATACTAACCTAACCCTAGGTAAGGCATGTCAGAGCGAAAGACAGTAATTTCGAATGAGCCAAGAAAGAGCGGTGCGGGCCGGTCGGAGCGCACCCTTTTCTCGGTGGCTGGCGGGCGAGAGAGTGCTGCGTCGCCGGCATCGGCGTCGAAAGAAGCCGAGCCGAAAAAAGTTAAAGTACAAACGTGCAAGCATACTAACCTAACCCTAGGTAAGGCATGTCAGAGCGAAAGACAGTAATTTCGAATGAGCCAAGAAAGAGCGGTGCGGGGCCGGTCGGAGCGCACCCTTTTTTTGGTGGCTGGCGGGCGAGAGAGTGCTGCGTCGCCGGCATCGGCGTCGAAAGAAGCCGAGCCGAAAAAAGTTAAAGTACAAACGTGCAAGCATACTAACCTAACCCTAGGTAAGGCATGTCAGAGCGAAAGACAGTAATTTCGAATGAGCCAAGAAAGAGCGGTGCGGGGCCGGTCGGAGCGCACCCTTTTCTCGGTGGCTGGCGGGCGAGAGAGTGCTGCGTCGCCGGCATCGGCGTCGAAAGAAACCGAGCCGAAAAAAGTTAAAGTACAAACGTGCAAGCATACTAACCTAACCCTAGGTAAGGCATGTCAGAGCGAAAGACAGTAATTTCGAATGAGCCAAGAAAGAGCGGTGCGGGGCCGGTCGGAGCGCACCCTTTTCTCGGTGGCTGGCGGGCGAGAGAGTGCTGCGTCGCCGGCATCGGCGTCGAAAGAAGCCGAGCCGAAAAAAGTTAAAGTACAAACGTGCAAGCATACTAACCTAACCCTAGGTAAGGCATGTCAGAGCGAAAGACAGTAATTTCGAATGAGCCAAGAAAGAGCGGTGCGGGGCCGGTCGGAGCGCACCCTTTTCTCGGTGGCTGGCGGGCGAGAGAGTGCTGCGTCGCCGGCATCGGCGTCGAAAGAAGCCGAGCCGAAAAAAGTTAAAGTACAAACGTGCAAGCATACTAACCTAACCCTAGGTAAGGCATGTCAGAGCGAAAGACAGTAATTTCGAATGAGCCAAGAAAGAGCGGTGCGGGGCCGGTCGGAGCGCACCCTTTTCTCGGTGGCTGGCGGGCGAGAGAGTGCTGCGTCGCCGGCATCGGCGTCGAAAGAAGCCGAGCCGAAAAAAGTTAAAGTACAAACGTGCAAGCATACTAACCTAACCCTAGGTAAGGCATGTCAGAGCGAAAGACAGTAATTTCGAATGAGCCAAGAAAGAGCGGTGCGGGGCCGGTCGGAGCGCACCCTTTTCTCGGTGGCTGGCGGGCGAGAGAGTGCTGCGTCGCCGGCATCGGCGTCGAAAGAAGCCGAGCCGAAAAAAGTTAAAGTACAAACGTGCAAGCATACTAACCTAACCCTAGGTAAGGCATGTCAGAGCGAAAGACAGTAATTTCGAATGAGCCAAGAAAGAGCGGTGCGGGGCCGGTCGGAGCGCACCCTTTTCTCGGTGGCTGGCGGGCGAGAGAGTGCTGCGTCGCCGGCATCGGCGTCGAAAGAAACCGAGCCAAAAAAAGTTAAAGTACAAACGCGATGCTAATGAGCGAGCCGTTGTCTCGACTAATATGTAGGGGGCGTTCGATCGAGCGTCTGGCTTGAGCGCTTGTCGGCCTAGCAGAACGGTCGCATTGTTATGCCCGGGTTTTAGGCACCGCTGCAGGCGGCCGGCAGAGCTCTTGTTTGTGCGAAACTGAATGGATCGAGCCCGAGAGAGGGCGAGCAAAGAAAAAACGCAAATCGCTCCGCCTGGCACTGCCGGCGAGAGCGTGGACGTCGCGGCCAGCGACTGTCGAAGCTGAGTACGGCCGCAGGCGATCGCCTCGGTCTTAAACGAATGCGACGAGCACGCGCCGGGCGGCCCAGCAAGGGCCGAGCGCAGCTGTCGCAGCTATCTGGTTGATCCTGCCAGTAGTGATATGCTTGTCTCAAAGATTAAGCCATGCAGGTGCAAGTACGAGTTCTCGTAAAGCGAAACTGCGAATGGCTCATTAAATCAGTCTTGGTTTATTTGGTCTCGTAAGCGAAGTGGATAACTGTGGTAATTCTAGAGCTAATACATGCATTAAGCGCCGACTTCGGGAGGCGCGCTTTTATCAGATCAAAACCGACCGGGTTCGTCCTGTGACGTTTGATGACTCTGGATAACCACGCGGATCGTACGGTCTCTGCACCGACGACGTATCATTCAAGTGTCTGCCCTATCAACTGTCGAAGGTACGCTACGTGCCTACC
>NC_135251.1:28766442-28768942 GCF_964204865.1 Styela clava
TAACCTAACCCTAGGTAAAGCATGTCAGAGCGAAAGACAGTAATTTCGAATGAGCCAAGAAAGAGCGGTGCGGGGCCGGTCGGAGCGCACCCTTTGCTCGGTGGCTGGCGGGCGAGAGAGTGCTGCGTCGCCGGCATCGGCGTCGAAAGAAACCGAGCCAAAAAAAGTTAAAGTACAAACGCGATGCTAATGAGCGAGCCGTTGTCTCGACTAATATGTAGGGGGCGTTCGATCGAGCGTCTGGCTTGAGCGCTTGTCGGCCTAGCAGAACGGTCGCATTGTTATGCCCGGGTTTTAGGCACCGCTGCAGGCGGCCGGCAGAGCTCTTGTTTGTGCGAAACTGAATGGATCGAGCCCGAGAGAGGGCGAGCAAAGAAAAAACGCAAATCGCTCCGCCTGGCGCTGCCGGCGAGAGCGTGGACGTCGCGGCCAGCGACTGTCGAAGCTGAGTACGGCCGCAGGCGATCGCCTCGGTCTTAAACTAATGCGACGAGCACGCGCCGGGCGGCCCAGCAAGGGCCGAGCGCAGCTGTCGCAGCTATCTGGTTGATCCTGCCAGTAGTGATATGCTTGTCTCAAAGATTAAGCCATGCAGGTGCAAGTACGAGTTCTCGTAAAGCGAAACTGCGAATGGCTCATTAAATCAGTCTTGGTTTATTTGGTCTCGTAAGCGAAGTGGATAACTGTGGTAATTCTAGAGCTAATACATGCATTAAGCGCCGACTTCGGGAGGCGCGCTTTTATCAGATCAAAACCGACCGGGTTCGTCCTGTGACGTTTGATGACTCTGGATAACCACGCGGATCGTACGGTCTCTGCACCGACGACGTATCATTCAAGTGTCTGCCCTATCAACTGTCGAAGGTACGCTACGTGCCTACCTTTGTGATAACGGGTAACGGGGAATCAGGGTTCGATTCCGGAGAGGGAGCCTGAGAAACGGCTACCACATCCAAGGAAGGCAGCAGGCGCGCAAATTACCCATTCCCGACACGGGGAGGTAGTGACGAAAAATAACAATACAGGACTCTAACGAGGCCCTGTAATTGGAATGAGTACATCCTAAAACTCTTAACGAGTATCCATTGGAGGGCAAGTCTGGTGCCAGCAGCCGCGGTAATTCCAGCTCCAACAGTGTATGCTAAAGTTGTTGCGGTTGAAAAGCTCGTAGTTGGATTTTGGGCGAGCGCCGCCGGTCCGTCGCAAGGCGTGTCACTGGTTGCGTTCGCCTCACCTTCGGTTCTCCGTCGGTGCTCTTGACTGAGTGTCGGCGGTGGCCGATAAGTTTACTTTGAAAAAATTAGAGTGTTCAAAGCAGGCTGTTCGCCTGCATAGTGTTGCATGGAATAATGGAATAGGACCTCGGTTCTATTTTGTTGGTTTTCGGAGCACGAGGTAATGATTAAGAGGGACAGACGGGGGCGTCCGAACTCTGCCGTTAGAGGTGAAATTCTTGGATCGGCGGAAGACGAACTACTGCGAAAGCATTCGCCAAGAATGTTTTCTTTAATCAAGAGCGAAAGTCAGAGGTTCGAAGACGATCAGATACCGTCCTAGTTCTGACTATAAACGATGCCAACTAGCGATCGGGAGGCGTTACCATGACGACCTTTCCGGCAGCTTCCGGGAAACCAAAGTCTTTGGGTTCCGGGGGAAGTATGGTTGCAAAGCTGAAACTTAAAGGAATTGACGGAAGGGCACCACCAGGAGTGGAGCCTGCGGCTTAATTTGACTCAACACGGGGAAACTCACCCGGCCCGGACACAGGTAGGATTGACAGATTGAGAGCTCTTTCTTGATTCTGTGGGTGGTGGTGCATGGCCGTTCTTAGTTGGTGGAGCGATTTGTCTGGTTAATTCCGATAACGAACGAGACTCTGGCATGCTAAATAGTTACGCGACCTTCTCGGTCGGCATCTAACTTCTTAGAGGGACTAGTGGCGTTTAGCCACACGAGATTGAGCAATAACAGGTCTGTGATGCCCTTAGATGTCCGGGGCCGCACGCGCGCTACACTGAGTGAAGCAGCGAGTGTCTAACCTAGGCCGAAAGGTCCGGGTAACCCGTTGAACCTCATTCGTGATTGGGATAGGGACTTGCAATTGTTTCCCTTGAACGAGGAATTCCCAGTAAGCGCAAGTCATCAACTTGCGTTGATTACGTCCCTGCCCTTTGTACACACCGCCCGTCGCTACTACCGATTGAATGGTTTAGTGAGATCCTTGGATCGGCCCCGTCGCGGCTGGCAACGGCCGCGGCGGCGTGTCGAGAAGACGATCAAACTTGATCATTTAGAGGAAGTAAAAGTCGTAACAAGGTTTCCGTAGGTGAACCTGCGGAAGGATCATTACCGAAAGTGGTGGTAGGCCCCGGCCGACCGCGCACTTAATTGTCTTTGGGTGCCGCCGAGAGGGCGGCCGTCAATCGGGGTTCCGCCCCGTGCGACACGCGTAACACGTTGGCATAGCAAGGCAGCCGAGTGCGATGGTGGCTTCTGGGCA
>NC_135251.1:28773942-28776442 GCF_964204865.1 Styela clava
CGGTCGGAGCGCACCCTTTTCTCGGTGGCTGGCGGGCGAGAGAGTGCTGCGTCGCCGGCATCGGCGTCGAAAGAAGCCGAGCCGAAAAAAGTTAAAGTACAAACGTGCAAGCATACTAACCTAACCCTAGGTAAGGCATGTCAGAGCGAAAGACAGTAAACTCGAATGAGCCAAGACAGAGCGGCGTACGGTGCGGGGCCGGTCGGAGCGCACCCTTTTCTCGGTGGCTGGCGGGCGAGAGAGTGCTGCGTCGCCGGCATCGGCGTCGAAAGAAGCCGAGCCGAAAAAAGTTAAAGTACAAACGTGCAAGCATACTAACCTAACCCTAGGTAAGGCATG
Organism: Styela clava; assembly: GCF_964204865.1. NCBI lineage: Eukaryota > Metazoa > Chordata > Ascidiacea > Stolidobranchia > Styelidae > Styela > Styela clava. The sequence continues at coordinate 28,774,282 of NC_135251.1, forward strand.
TCAGAGCGAAAGACAGTAAACTCGAATGAGTCAAGACAGAGCGGCGTACGGTGCGGAGCCGGTCGGAGCGCACCCTTTTCTCGGTGGCTGGCGGGCGAGAGAGTGCTGCGTCGCCGGCATCGGCGTCGAAAGAAGCCGAGCCGAAAAAAGTTAAAGTACAAACGTGCAAGCATACTAACCTAACCCTAGGTAAGGCATGTCAGAGCGAAAGACAGTAAACTCGAATGAGCCAAGACAGAGCGGCGTACGGTGCGGGGCCGGTCGGAGCGCACCCTTTTCTCGGTGGCTGGCGGGCGAGAGAGTGCTGCGTCGCCGGCATCGGCGTCGAAAGAAGCCGAGCCGAAAAAAGTTAAAGTACAAACGTGCAAGCATACTAACCTAACCCTAGGTAAGGCATGTCAGAGCGAAAGACAGTAAACTCGAATGAGCCAAGACAGAGCGGCGTACGGTGCGGGGCCGGTCGGAGCGCACCCTTTTCTCGGTGGCTGGCGGGCGAGAGAGTGCTGCGTCGCCGGCATCGGCGTCGAAAGAAGCCGAGCCGAAAAAAGTTAAAGTACAAACGTGCAAGCATACTAACCTAACCCTAGGTAAGGCATGTCAGAGCGAAAGACAGTAAACTCGAATGAGCCAAGAAAGAGCGGCGTACGGTGCGGGGCCGGTCGGAGCGCACCCTTTTCTCGGTGGCTGGCGGGCGAGAGAGTGCTGCGTCGCCGGCATCGGCGTCGAAAGAAGCCGAGCCGAAAAAAGTTAAAGTACAAACGTGCAAGCATACTAACCTAACCCTAGGTAAGGCATGTCAGAGCGAAAGACAGTAAACTCGAATGAGCCAAGAAAGAGCGGCGTACGGTGCGGGGCCGGTCGGAGCGCACCCTTTTCTCGGTGGCTGGCGGGCGAGAGAGTGCTGCGTCGCCGGCATCGGCGTCGAAAGAAGCCGAGCCGAAAAAAGTTAAAGTACAAACGTGCAAGCATACTAACCTAACCCTAGGTAAGGCATGTTAGAGCGAAAGACAGTAAACTCGAATGAGCCAAGAAAGAGCGGCGTACGGTGCGGGGCCGGTCGGAGCGCACCCTTTTCTCGGTGGCTGGCGGGCGAGAGAGTGCTGCGTCGCCGGCATCGGCGTCGAAAGAAGCCGAGCCGAAAAAAGTTAAAGTACAAACGTGCAAGCATACTAACCTAACCCTAGGTAAGGCATGTCAGAGCGAAAGACAGTAAACTCGAATGAGCCAAGAAAGAGCGGCGTACGGTGCGGGGCCGGTCGGAGCGCACCCTTTTCTCGGTGGCTGGCGGGCGAGAGAGTGCTGCGTCGCCGGCATCGGCGTCGAAAGAAGCCGAGCCGAAAAAAGTTAAAGTACAAACGTGCAAGCATACTAACCTAACCCTAGGTAAGGCATGTCAGAGCGAAAGACAGTAAACTCGAATGAGCCAAGAAAGAGCGGCGTACGGTGCGGGGCCGGTCGGAGCGCACCCTTTTCTCGGTGGCTGGCGGGCGTGAGAGTGCTGCGTCGCCGGCATCGGCGTCGAAAGAAGCCGAGCCGAAAAAAGTTAAAGTACAAACGTGCAAGCATACTAACCTAACCCTAGGTAAGGCATGTTAGAGCGAAAGACAGTAAACTCGAATGAGCCAAGAAAGAGCGGCGTACGGTGCGGGGCCGGTCGGAGCGCACCCTTTTCTCGGTGGCTGGCGGGCGAGAGAGTGCTGCGTCGCCGGCATCGGCGTCGAAAAAAGCCGAGCCAAAAAAAGTTAAAGTACAAACGCGATGCTAATGAGCGAGCCGTTGTCTCGACTAATATGTACGGGGCGTTCGATCGAGCGTCTGGCTTGAGCGCTTGTCGGCCTAGCAGAACGGTCGCATTGTTATGCCCGGGTTTTAGGCACCGCTGCAGGCGGCCGGCAGAGCTCTTGTTTGTGCGAAACTGAATGGATCGAGCCCGAGAGAGGGCGAGCAAAGAAAAAACGCAAATCGCTCCGCCTGGCACTGCCGGCGAGAGCGTGGACGTCGCGGCCAGCGACTGTCGAAGCTGAGTACGGCCGCAGGCAATCGTCTCGGTCTTAAACAAATGCGACGAGCACGCGCCGGGCGGCCCAGCAAGGGCCGAGCGCAGCTGTCGCAGCTATCTGGTTGATCCTGCCAGTAGTGATATGCTTGTCTCAAAGATTAA
>NC_135251.1:28781442-28783942 GCF_964204865.1 Styela clava
TCAAACCAACAGAGACGACTACCGAAGATAGTAGAACTCCAGAAAAACAATCATCGGAGGAGCATCCAGAAGTTGCCGCCTCGGAAAGCAGCTGGAAAGAGGTCATCTGGACTTATCTTGACTCCTTAGGAAGAGCAGATCATACTTCCTGTGGAGCCCCACTGCTTGACGAGGCCATCCACCATCGACTCGACGGTGACGAGTTGAGGTCTATACTCGATGAACATGCTTCGGAGATGACCTCCCGCTCATCAGCTTCCCATCGAGGATCACATAAACCCTCTGGAAGGAAACCACCCTCTGGGAAGCTGTCAAACCGGCTTCAGCGCAGGCTTGAATATAAAAAGGTTCAAGCTTCCCTTGAACGAGGAATTCCCAGGCCTCCGCTCCGGCGGGGGTGTTACAGCGCGCGGGCGGTGCGGCCCGGCGGCGGATCGAGGAAAGGATGCCGCGCGCTCTCTGTGTGCGCGCTCACCACAAAAGGTGTTTGTTGATCTAGACAGCAGGACGGTGGCCATGGAAGTCGGAATCCGCTAAGGAGTGTGTAACAACTCACCTGCCGAATCAACCAGCCCTGAAAATGGATGGCGCTGGAGCGTCGGGCCTATACCCGGCCGTCGCGACGACACGGGCCGTTCCACGGCGCTATGTCGCGACGAGTAGGAAGGCCGCGGCGGCGGGCGTCGAAGCGTCGAGCGAGAGCTCGCGTGGAGCAGCCGTCGGTGCAGATCTTGGTGGTAGTAGCAAATATTCAAATGAGAGCTTTGAAGGTCGAAGAGGAGAAGGGTTCCATGTGAACAGCAGTTGAACATGGGTCAGTCGGCCCTAAGGAACAAGCGAACGCAGTTCGACGGGGGGCGTTGCTCGTCTTCGCCCCCGGTGTCCGAAAGGGAATCTGGTTAATATTCCCGAGCCTCGACACGGAGATTGGCGCTTCGGCGCCCGGTGCGGCAACGCAACCGAACTCGGAGACGCTCTTAAGGTGACCTCTGTAACGGGGGAAACCATGTGCCTATCCGGAGCCTCCACGTGGCGAGAGTCGGGCAATGCCTCGGAACCGCCTAATACCATCTTGGAAGTTCCGAGGTAGCTAAAATCGGATAGGCTTTAATATCCATTTGGGGCTACCACCCCCATTCGGATTACCCAAACCCGGTAGCACAAGAAAAAAGAAAAAAATATCCACTGAACCCCTTGCCGCCGCAGGGGGATGTGGTTGGGAACCTGCCGGGATCCAGAAGAGTAGTGGCACTCTTTTGACCTTTTCCTGCTCCGATTGTAACCGTGCGTTTTCGACAAAGTCCGGTTTAGGATTGCACAGGAGAAGCCAACATCCAACTTCATTCCATCAAGATAGTGTCCCAGTACGATCTCGAGCGAGGTGGAGTCACGAGGAGGATTTTTTGCTGGCAAAAGAAGATTCACGCCTGGAGCAAGAAGGAATCAAAAAGAACAGATACGCCTTCCTGCAAAAAATCCTTCCTCATCGCACTCTGGATGCTATCAAGTCGAGGACGAAACGAGCAGAATTCAAGTCAATGAAACTGCAGATCGTCAAACCAACAGAGACGACTACCGAAGATAGTAGAACTCCAGAAAAACAATCATCGGAGGAGCATCCAGAAGTTGCCGCCTCGGAAAGCAGCTGGAAAGAGGTCATCTGGACTTATCTTGACTCCTTAGGAAGAGCAGATCATACTTCCTGGGGAGCCCCACTGCTTGACGAGGCCATCCACCATCGACTCGACGGTGACGAGTTGAGGTCTATACTCGATGAACATGCTTCGGAGATGACCTCCCGCTCATCAGCTTCCCATCGAGGATCACATAAACCCTCTGGAAGGAAACCACCCTCTGGGAAGCTGTCAAACCGGCTTCAGCGCAGGCTTGAATATAAAAAGGTTCAAGCTTCCCTTGAACGAGGAATTCCCAGGCCTCCGCTCCGGCGGGGGTGTTACAGCGCGCGGGCGGTGCGGCCCGGCGGCGGATCGAGGAAAGGATGCCGCGCGCTCTCTGTGTGCGCGCTCACCACAAAAGGTGTTTGTTGATCTAGACAGCAGGACGGTGGCCATGGAAGTCGGAATCCGCTAAGGAGTGTGTAACAACTCACCTGCCGAATCAACGAGCCCTGAAAATGGATGGCGCTGGAGCGTCGGGCCTATACCCGGCCGTCGCGACGACACGGGCCGTTCCACGGCGCTATGTCGCGACGAGTAGGAAGGCCGCGGCGGCGGGCGTCGAAGCGTCGAGCGAGAGCTCGCGTGGAGCAGCCGTCGGTGCAGATCTTGGTGGTAGTAGCAAATATTCAAATGAGAGCTTTGAAGGTCGAAGAGGAGAAGGGTTCCATGTGAACAGCAGTTGAACATGGGTCAGTCGGCCCTAAGGAACAAGCGAACGCAGTTCGACGGGGGGCGTTGCTCGTCTTCGCCCCCGGTGTCCGAAAGGGAATCTGGTTAATATTCCCGAGCCTCGACACGGAGATTGGCGCTTCGGCGCCCGG
>NC_135251.1:28788942-28798942 GCF_964204865.1 Styela clava
GCCGAGCCGAAAAAAGTTAAAGTACAAACGTGCAAGCATACTAACCTAACCCTAGGTAAGGCATGTCAGAGCGAAAGACAGTAAACTCGAATGAGCCAAGAAAGAGCGGCGTACGGTGCGGGGCCGGTCGGAGCGCACCCTTTTCTCGGTGGCTGGCGGGCGAGAGAGTGCTGCGTCGCCGGCATCGGCGTCGAAAGAAGCCGAGCCGAAAAAAGTTAAAGTACAAACGTGCAAGCATACTAACCTAACCCTAGGTAAGGCATGTCAGAGCGAAAGACAGTAGACTCGAATGAGCCAAGAAAGAGCGGCGTACGGTGCGGGGCCGGTCGGAGCGCACCCTTTTCTCGGTGGCTGGCGGGCGAGAGAGTGCTGCGTCGCCGGCATCGGCGTCGAAAAAAGCCGAGCCGAAAAAAGTTAAAGTACAAACGTGCAAGCATACTAACCTAACCCTAGGTAAGGCATGTTAGAGCGAAAGACAGTAAACTCGAATGAGCCAAGAAAGAGCGGCGTACGGTGCGGGGCCGGTCGGAGCGCACCCTTTTCTCGGTGGCTGGCGGGCGAGAGAGTGCTGCGTCGCCGGCATCGGCGTCGAAAGAAGCCGAGCCGAAAAAAGTTAAAGTACAAACGTGCAAGCATACTAACCTAACCCTAGGTAAGGCATGTTAGAGCGAAAGACAGTAAACTCGAATGAGCCAAGAAAGAGCGGCGTACGGTGCGGGGCCGGTCGGAGCGCACCCTTTTCTCGGTGGCTGGCGGGCGAGAGAGTGCTGCGTCGCCGGCATCGGCGTCGAAAGAAGCCGAGCCGAAAAAAGTTAAAGTACAAACGTGCAAGCATACTAACCTAACCCTAGGTAAGGCATGTCAGAGCGAAAGACAGTTAACTCGAATGAGCCAAGAAAGAGCGGCGTACGGTGCGGGGCCGGTCGGAGCGCACCATTTTCTCGGTGGCTGGCGGGCGAGAGAGTGCCGCGTCGCCGGCATCGGCGTCGAAAAAAGCCGAGCCGAAAAAAGTTAAAGTACAAACGTGCAAGCATACTAACCTAACCCTAGGTAAGGCATGTCAGAGCGAAAGACAGTAAACTCGAATGAGCCAAGAAAGAGCGGCGTACGGTGCGGGGCCGGTCGGAGCGCACCATTTTCTCGGTGGCTGGCGGGCGAGAGAGTGCTGCGTCGCCGGCATCGGCGTCGAAAAAAGCCGAGCCGAAAAAAGTTAAAGTACAAACGTGCAAGCATACTAACCTAACCCTAGGTAAGGCATGTCAGAGCGAAAGACAGTAAACTCGAATGAGCCAAGAAAGAGCGGCGTACGGTGCGGGGCCGGTCGGAGCGCACCCTTTTCTCGGTGGCTGGCGGGCGAGAGAGTGCTGCGTCGCCGGCATCGGCGTCGAAAGAAGCCGAGCCGAAAAAAGTTAAAGTACAAACGTGCAAGCATACTAACCTAACCCTAGGTAAGGCATGTCAGAGCGAAAGACAGTAAACTCAAATGAGCCAAGAAAGAGCGGCGTACGGTGCGGGGCCGGTCGGAGCGCACCCTTTTCTCGGTGGCTGGCGGGCAAGAGAGTGCTGCGTCGCCGGCATCGGCGTCGAAAGAAGCCGAGCCGAAAAAAGTTAAAGTACAAACGTGCAAGCATACTAACCTAACCCTAGGTAAGGCATGTCAGAGCGAAAGACAGTAAACTCGAATGAGCCAAGAAAGAGCGGCGTACGGTGCGGGGCCGGTCGGAGCGCACCATTTTCTCGGTGGCTGGCGGGCGAGAGAGTGCTGCGTCGCCGGCATCGGCGTCGAAAAAAGCCGAGCCGAAAAAAGTTAAAGTACAAACGTGCAAGCATACTAACCTAACCCTAGGTAAGGCATGTCAGAGCGAAAGACAGTAAACTCGAATGAGCCAAGAAAGAGCGGCGTACGGTGCGGGGCCGGTCGGAGCGCACCCTTTTCTCGGTGGCTGGCGGGCGAGAGAGTGCTGCGTCGCCGGCATCGGCGTCGAAAGAAGCCGAGCCGAAAAAAGTTAAAGTACAAACGTGCAAGCATACTAACCTAACCCTAGGTAAGGCATGTCAGAGCGAAAGACAGTAAACTCAAATGAGCCAAGAAAGAGCGGCGTACGGTGCGGGGCCGGTCGGAGCGCACCCTTTTCTCGGTGGCTGGCGGGCAAGAGAGTGCTGCGTCGCCGGCATCGGCGTCGAAAGAAGCCGAGCCGAAAAAAGTTAAAGTACAAACGTGCAAGCATACTAACCTAACCCTAGGTAAGGCATGTCAGAGCGAAAGACAGTAAACTCGAATGAGCCAAGAAAGAGCGGCGTACGGTGCGGGGCCGGTCGGAGCGCACCATTTTCTCGGTGGCTGGCGGGCGAGAGAGTGCTGCGTCGCCGGCATCGGCGTCGAAAAAAGCCGAGCCGAAAAAAGTTAAAGTACAAACGTGCAAGCATACTAACCTAACCCTAGGTAAGGCATGTCAGAGCGAAAGACAGTAAACTCGAATGAGCCAAGAAAGAGCGGCGTACGGTGCGGGGCCGGTCGGAGCGCACCCTTTTCTCGGTGGCTGGCGGGCGAGAGAGTGCTGCGTCGCCGGCATCGGCGTCGAAAGAAGCCGAGCCGAAAAAAGTTAAAGTACAAACGTGCAAGCATACTAACCTAACCCTAGGTAAGGCATGTCAGAGCGAAAGACAGTAAACTCAAATGAGCCAAGAAAGAGCGGCGTACGGTGCGGGGCCGGTCGGAGCGCACCCTTTTCTCGGTGGCTGGCGGGCAAGAGAGTGCTGCGTCGCCGGCATCGGCGTCGAAAGAAGCCGAGCCGAAAAAAGTTAAAGTACAAACGTGCAAGCATACTAACCTAACCCTAGGTAAGGCATGTTAGAGCGAAAGACAGTAAACTCGAATGAGCCAAGAAAGAGCGGCGTACGGTGCGGGGCCGGTCGGAGCGCACCCTTTTCTCGGTGGCTGGCGGGCGAGAGAGTGCTGCGTCGCCGGCATCGGCGTCGAAAGAAACCGAGCCGAAAAAAGTTAAAGTACAAACGTGCAAGCATACTAACCTAACCCTAGGTAAGGCATGTTAGAGCGAAAGACAGTAAACTCGAATGAGCCAAGAAAGAGCGGCGTACGGTGCGGGGCCGGTCGGAGCGCACCCTTTTCTCGGTGGCTGGCGGGCAAGAGAGTGCTGCGTCGCCGGCATCGGCGTCGAAAGAAGCCGAGCCGAAAAAAGTTAAAGTACAAACGTGCAAGCATACTAACCTAACCCTAGGTAAGGCATGTCAGAGCGAAAGACAGTAAACTCGAATGAGCCAAGAAAGAGCGGCGTACGGTGCGGGGCCGGTCGGAGCGCACCCTTTTCTCGGTGGCTGGCGGGCGAGAGAGTGCTGCGTCGCCGGCATCGGCGTCGAAAAAAGCCGAGCCGAAAAAAGTTAAAGTACAAACGTGCAAGCATACTAACCTAACCCTAGGTAAGGCATGTCAGAGCGAAAGAGAGTAAACTCGAATGAGCCAAGAAAGAGCGGCGTACGGTGCGGGGCCGGTCGGAGCGCACCCTTTTCTCGGTGGCTGGCGGGCGAGAGAGTGCTGCGTCGCCGGCATCGGCGTCGAAATAAGCCGAGCCGAAAAAAGTTAAAGTACAAACGTGCAAGCATACTAACCTAACCCTAGGTAAGGCATGTCAGAGCGAAAGACAGTAAACTCGAATGAGCCAAGAAAGAGCGGCGTACGGTGCGGGGCCGGTCGGAGCGCACCCTTTTCTCGGTGGCTGGCGGGCGAGAGAGTGCTGCGTCGCCGGCATCGGCGTCGAAAGAAGCCGAGCCGAAAAAAGTTAAAGTACAAACGTGCAAGCATACTAACCTAACCCTAGGTAAGGCATGTTAGAGCGAAAGACAGTAAACTCGAATGAGCCAAGAAAGAGCGGCGTACGGTGCGGGGCGGGTCGGAGCGCACCCTTTTCTCGGTGGCTGGCGGGCGAGAGAGTGCTGCGTCGCCGGCATCGGCGTCGAAAGAAGCCGAGCCGAAAAAAGTTAAAGTACAAACGTGCAAGCATACTAACCTAACCCTAGGTAAGGCATGTTAGAGCGAAAGACAGTAAACTCGAATGAGCCAAGAAAGAGCGGCGTACGGTGCGGGGCCGGTCGGAGCGCACCCTTTTCTCGGTGGCTGGCGGGCGAGAGAGTGCTGCGTCGCCGGCATCGGCGTCGAAAGAAGCCGAGCCGAAAAAAGTTAAAGTACAAACGTGCAAGCATACTAACCTAACCCTAGGTAAGGCATGTCAGAGCGAAAGACAGTAAACTCGAATGAGCCAAGAAAGAGCGGCGTACGGTGCGGGGCCGGTCGGAGCGCACCCATTTCTCGGTGGCTGGCGGGCGAGAGAGTGCTGCGTCGCCGGCATCGGCGTCGAAAGAAGCCGAGCCGAAAAAAGTTAAAGTACAAACGTGCAAGCATACTAACCTAACCCTAGGTAAGGCATGTCAGAGCGAAAGACAGTAAACTCGAATGAGCCAAGAAAGAGCGGCGTACGGTGCGGGGCCGGTCGGAGCGCACCCTTTTCTCGGTGGCTGGCGGGCGAGAGAGTGCTGCGTCGCCGGCATCGGCGTCGAAAGAAGCCGAGCCGAAAAAAGTTAAAGTACAAACGTGCAAGCATACTAACCTAACCCTAGGTAAGGCATGTTAGAGCGAAAGACAGTAAACTCGAATGAGCCAAGAAAGAGCGGCGTACGGTGCGGGGCCGGTCGGAGCGCACCCTTTTCTCGGTGGCTGGCGGGCGAGAGAGTGCTGCGTCGCCGGCATCGGCGTCGAAAGAAGCCGAGCCGAAAAAAGTTAAAGTACAAACGTGCAAGCATACTAACCTAACCCTAGGTAAGGCATGTTAGAGCGAAAGACAGTAAACTCGAATGAGCCAAGAAAGAGCGGCGTACGGTGCGGGGCCGGTCGGAGCGCACCCTTTTCTCGGTGGCTGGCGGGCGAGAGAGTGCTGCGTCGCCGGCATCGGCGTCGAAAGAAGCCGAGCCGAAAAAAGTTAAAGTACAAACGTGCAAGCATACTAACCTAACCCTAGGTAAGGCATGTCAGAGCGAAAGACAGTAAACTCGAATGAGCCAAGAAAGAGCGGCGTACGGTGCGGGGCCGGTCGGAGCGCACCCTTTTCTCGGTGGCTGGCGGGCGAGAGAGTGCTGCGTCGCCGGCATCGGCGTCGAAAAAAGCCGAGCCGAAAAAAGTTAAAGTACAAACGTGCAAGCATACTAACCTAACCCTAGGTAAGGCATGTCAGAGCGAAAGAGAGTAAACTCGAATGAGCCAAGAAAGAGCGGCGTACGGTGCGGGGCCGGTCGGAGCGCACCCTTTTCTCGGTGGCTGGCGGGCGAGAGAGTGCTGCGTCGCCGGCATCGGCGTCGAAAGAAGCCGAGCCGAAAAAAGTTAAAGTACAAACGTGCAAGCATACTAACCTAACCCTAGGTAAGGCATGTCAGAGCGAAAGACAGTAAACTCGAATGAGCCAAGAAAGAGCGGCGTACGGTGCGGGGCCGGTCGGAGCGCACCCTTTTCTCGGTGGCTGGCGGGCGAGAGAGTGCTGCGTCGCCGGCATCGGCGTCGAAAGAAGCCGAGCCGAAAAAAGTTAAAGTACAAACGTGCAAGCATACTAACCTAACCCTAGGTAAGGCATGTTAGAGCGAAAGACAGTAAACTCGAATGAGCCAAGAAAGAGCGGCGTACGGTGCGGGGCCGGTCGGAGCGCACCCTTTTCTCGGTGGCTGGCGGGCGAGAGAGTGCTGCGTCGCCGGCATCGGCGTCGAAAAAAGCCGAGCCGAAAAAAGTTAAAGTACAAACGTGCAAGCATACTAACCTAACCCTAGGTAAGGCATGTCAGAGCGAAAGACAGTAAACTCGAATGAGCCAAGAAAGAGCGGCGTACGGTGCGGGGCCGGTCGGAGCGCACCCTTTTCTCGGTGGCTGGCGGGCGAGAGAGTGCTGCGTCGCCGGCATCGGCGTCGAAAGAAGCCGAGCCGAAAAAAGTTAAAGTACAAACGTGCAAGCATACTAACCTAACCCTAGGTAAGGCATGTCAGAGCGAAAGACAGTAAACTCGAATGAGCCAAGAAAGAGCGGCGTACGGTGCAGGGCCGGTCGGAGCGCACCCTTTTCTCGGTGGCTGGCGGGCGAGAGAGTGCTGCGTCACCGGCATCGGCGTCGAAAGAAGCCGAGCCGAAAAAAGTTAAAGTACAAACGTGCAAGCATACTTACCTAACCCTAGGTAAGGCATGTCAGAGCGAAAGACAGTAAACTCGAATGAGCCAAGAAAGAGCGGCGTACGGTGCGGGGCCGGTCGGAGCGCACCCTTTTCTCGGTGGCTGGCGGGCGAGAGAGTGCTGCGTCGCCGACATCGGCGTCGAAAGAAGCCGAGCCGAAAAAAGTTAAAAGTACAAACGTGCAAGCATACTAACCTAACCCTAGGTAAGGCATGTCAGAGCGAAAGACAGTAAACTCGAATGAGCCAAGAAAGAGCGGCGTACGGTGCGGGGCCGGTCGGAGCGCACCCTTTTCTCGGTGGCTGGCGGGCGAGAGAGTGCTGCGTCGCCGGCATCGGCGTCGAAAGAAGCCGAGCCGAAAAAAGTTAAAGTACAAACGTGCAAGCATACTAACCTAACCCTAGGTAAGGCATGTCAGAGCGAAAGACAGTAAACTCGAATGAGCCAAGAAAGAGCGGCGTACGGTGCGGGGCCGGTCGGAGCGCACCCTTTTCTCGGTGGCTGGCGGGCGAGAGAGTGCTGCGTCGCCGGCATCGGCGTCGAAAAAAGCCGAGCCGAAAAAAGTTAAAGTACAAACGTGCAAGCATACTAACCTAACCCTAGGTAAGGCATGTCAGAGCGAAAGAGAGTAAACTCGAATGAGCCAAGAAAGAGCGGCGTACGGTGCGGGGCCGGTCGGAGCGCACCCTTTTCTCGGTGGCTGGCGGGCGAGAGAGTGCTGCGTCGCCGGCATCGGCGTCGAAAGAAGCCGAGCCGAAAAAAGTTAAAGTACAAACGTGCAAGCATACTAACCTAACCCTAGGTAAGGCATGTCAGAGCGAAAGACAGTAAACTCGAATGAGCCAAGAAAGAGCGGCGTACGGTGCGGGGCCGGTCGGAGCGCACCCTTTTCTCGGTGGCTGGCGGGTGAGAGAGTGCTGCGTCGCCGGCATCGGCGTCGAAAGAAGCCGAGCCGAAAAAAGTTAAAGTACAAACGTGCAAGCATACTAACCTAACCCTAGGTAAGGCATGTTAGAGCGAAAGACAGTAAACTCGAATGAGCCAAGAAAGAGCGGCGTACGGTGCGGGGCCGGTCGGAGCGCACCCTTTTCTCGGTGGCTGGCGGGCGAGAGAGTGCTGCGTCGCCGGCATCGGCGTCGAAAAAAGCCGAGCCGAAAAAAGTTAAAGTACAAACGTGCAAGCATACTAACCTAACCCTAGGTAAGGCATGTCAGAGCGAAAGACAGTAAACTCGAATGAGCCAAGAAAGAGCGGCGTACGGTGCGGGGCCGGTCGGAGCGCACCCTTTTCTCGGTGGCTGGCGGGCGAGAGAGTGCTGCGTCGCCGGCATCGGCGTCGAAAAAAGCCGAGCCGAAAAAAGTTAAAGTACAAACGTGCAAGCATACTAACCTAACCCTAGGTAAGGCATGTCAGAGCGAAAGACAGTAAACTCGAATGAGCCAAGAAAGAGCGGCGTACGGTGCAGGGCCGGTCGGAGCGCACCCTTTTCTCGGTGGCTGGCGGGCGAGAGAGTGCTGCGTCACCGGCATCGGCGTCGAAAGAAGCCGAGCCGAAAAAAGTTAAAGTACAAACGTGCAAGCATACTTACCTAACCCTAGGTAAGGCATGTCAGAGCGAAAGACAGTAAACTCGAATGAGCCAAGAAAGAGCGGCGTACGGTGCGGGGCCGGTCGGAGCGCACCCTTTTCTCGGTGGCTGGCGGGCGAGAGAGTGCTGCGTCGCCGACATCGGCGTCGAAAGAAGCCGAGCCGAAAAAAGTTAAAAGTACAAACGTGCAAGCATACTAACCTAACCCTAGGTAAGGCATGTCAGAGCGAAAGACAGTAAACTCGAATGAGCCAAGAAAGAGCGGCGTACGGTGCGGGGCCGGTCGGAGCGCACCCTTTTCTCGGTGGCTGGCGGGCGAGAGAGTGCTGCGTCGCCGGCATCGGCGTCGAAAGAAGCCGAGCCGAAAAAAGTTAAAGTACAAACGTGCAAGCATACTAACCTAACCCTAGGTAAGGCATGTTAGAGCGAAAGACAGTAAACTCGAATGAGCCAATAAAGAGCGGCGTACGGTGCGGGGCCGGTCGGAGTGCACCCTTTTCTCGGTGGCTGGCGGGCGAGAGAGTGTTGCGTCGCCGGCATCGGCGTCGAAAGGAGCCGAGCCGAAAAACGTTAAAGTACAAACGTGCAAGCATACTAACCTAACCCTAGGTAAGGCATGTCAGAGCGAAAGACAGTAAACTCGAATGAGCCAAGAAAGAGCGGCGTACGGTGCGGGGCCGGTCGGAGCGCACCCTTTTCTTGGTGGCTGGCGGGCGAGAGAGTGCTGCGTCGCCGGCATCGGCGACGAAAAAAACCGAGCCGAAAAAAGTTAAAGTACAAACGTGCAAGCATACTAACCTAACCCTAGGTGGGGCATGTCAGAGCGAAAGACAGTAAACTCGAATGAGCCAAGAAAAAGCGGCGTACGGTGCGGGGCCGGTCGGAGCGCACCCTTTTCTCGGTGGCTGGCGGGCGAGAGAGTGCTGCTTCGCCAACATCGGCGTCGAAAGAAGCCGAGCCGAAAAAAGTTAAAGTACAAACGTGCAAGCATACTAACCTAACCCTAGGTAAGGCATGTCAGAGCGAAAGACAGTAAACTCGAATGAGCCAAGAAAGAGCGGCGTACGGGGCGGGGCCGGTCGGAGCGCACCCTTTTCTCGGTGGCTGGCGGGCGAGAGAGTGTTGCGTCGCCGGCATCGGCGTCGAAAGAAGCCGAGCCGAAAAAAGTTAAAGTACAAACGTGCAAGCATACTAACCTAACCCTAGGTAAGGCATGTCAGAGCGAAAGACAGTAAACTCGAATGAGCCAAGAAAGAGCGACGTACGGTGCGGGGCCGGTCGGAGCGCACCCTTTTCTCGGTGGCTGGCGGGCGAGAGAGTGCTGCGTCGCCGGCATCGGCGTCGAAAAAAGCCGAGCCGAAAAAAGTTAAAGTACAAACGTGCAAGCATACTAACCTAACCCTAGGTAAGGCATGTCAGAGCGAAAGACAGTAAACTCGAATGAGCCAAGAAAGAGCGGCGTACGGTGCGGGGCCGGTCGGAGCGCACCCTTTTCTCGGTGGCTGGCGGGCGAGAGAGTGCTGCGTCGCCGGCATCGGCGTCGAAAGAAGCCGAGCCGAAAAAAGTTAAAGTACAAACGTGCAAGCATACTAACCTAACCCTTTTTTCGGTGGCTGGCGGGCGAGAGAGTGCTGCGTCGCCGGCATCGGCGTCGAAAGAAGCCGAGCCGAAAAAAGTTAAAGTACAAACGTGCAAGCATACTAACCTAACCCTAGGTAAGGCATGTTAGAGCGAAAGACAGTAAACTCGAATGAGCCAAGAAAGAGCGGCGTACGGTGCGGGGCCGGTCGGAGCGCACCCTTTTCTCGGTGGCTGGCGGGCGAGAGAGTGCTGCGTCGCCGGCATCGGCGTCGAAAAAAGCCGAGCCGAAAAAAGTTAAAGTACAAACGTGCAAGCATACTAACCTAACCCTAGGTAAGGCATGTCAGAGCGAAAGACAGTAAACTCGAATGAGCCAAGAAAGAGCGGCGTACGGTGCGGGGCCGGTCGGAGCGCACCCTTTTCTCGGTGGCTGGCGGGCGAGAGAGTGCTGCGTCGCCGGCATCGGCGTCGAAAGAAGCCGAGCCGAAAAAAGTTAAAGTACAAACGTGCAAGCATACTAACCTAACCCTAGGTAAGGCATGTCAGAGCGAAAGACAGTAAACTCGAATGAGCCAAGAAAGAGCGGCGTACGGTGCGGGGCCGGTCGGAGCGC
>NC_135251.1:28806442-28821442 GCF_964204865.1 Styela clava
ACGAATGAGGTTCAACGGGTTACCCGGACCTTTCGGCCTAGGTAAGACACTCGCTGCTTCACTCAGTGTAGCGCGCGTGCGGCCCCGGACATCTAAGGGCATCACAGACCTGTTATTGCTCAATCTCGTGTGGCTAAACGCCACTAGTCCCTCTAAGAAGTTAGACGCCGACCGAGAAGGTCGCGTAACTATTTAGCATGCCAGAGTCTCGTTCGTTATCGGAATTAACCAGACAAATCGCTCCACCAACTAAGAACGGCCATGCACCACCACCCACAGAATCAAGAAAGAGCTCTCAATCTGTCAATCCTACCTGTGTCCGGGCCGGGTGAGTTTCCCCGTGTTGAGTCAAATTAAGCCGCAGGCTCCACTCCTGGTGGTGCCCTTCCGTCAATTCCTTTAAGTTTCAGCTTTGCAACCATACTTCCCCCGGAACCCAAAGACTTTGGTTTCCCGGAAGCTGCCGGAAAGGTCGTCATGGTAACGCCTCCCGATCGCTAGTTGGCATCGTTTATAGTCAGAACTAGGACGGTATCTGATCGTCTTCGAACCTCTGACTTTCGCTCTTGATTAAAGAAAACATTCTTGGCGAATGCTTTCGCAGTAGTTCGTCTTCCGCCGATCCAAGAATTTCACCTCTAACGGCAGAGTACGGACGCCCCCGTCTGTCCCTCTTAATCATTACCTCGTGCTCCGAAAACCAACAAAATAGAACCGAGGTCCTATTCCATTATTCCATGCAACACTATGCAGGCGAACAGCCTGCTTTGAACACTCTAATTTTTTCAAAGTAAACTTATCGGCCACCGCCGACACTCAGTCAAGAGCACCGACTGAGAACCGAAGGTGAGGCGAACGCAACCAGTGACACGCCTTGCGACGGACCGGCGGCGCTCGCCCAAAATCCAACTACGAGCTTTTCAACCGCAACAACTTTAGCATACACTGTTGGAGCTGGAATTACCGCGGCTGCTGGCACCAGACTTGCCCTCCAATGGATACTCGTTAAGAGTTTTAGGATGTACTCATTCCAATTACAGGGCCTCGTTAGAGTCCTGTATTGTTATTTTTCGTCACTACCTCCCCGTGTCGGGAATGGGTAATTTGCGCGCCTGCTGCCTTCCTTGGATGTGGTAGCCGTTTCTCAGGCTCCCTCTCCGGAATCGAACCCTGATTCCCCGTTACCCGTTATCACAAAGGTAGGCACGTAGCGTACCTTCGACAGTTGATAGGGCAGACACTTGAATGATACGTCGTCGGTGCAGAGACCGTACGATCCGCGTGGTTATCCAGAGTCATCAAACGTCACAGGACGAACCCGGTCGGTTTTGATCTGATAAAAGCGCGCCTCCCGAAGTCGGCGCTTAATGCATGTATTAGCTCTAGAATTACCACAGTTATCCACTTCGCTTACGAGACCAAATAAACCAAGACTGATTTAATGAGCCATTCGCAGTTTCGCTTTACGAGAACTCGTACTTGCACCTGCATGGCTTAATCTTTGAGACAAGCATATCACTACTGGCAGGATCAACCAGATAGCTGCGACAGCTGCGCTCGGCCTTTGCTGGGCCGCCCGGCGCGTGCTCGTCGCATTCGTTTAAGACCGAGGCGATCGCCTGCGGCCGTACTCAGCTTCGACAGTCGCTGGCCGCGACGTCCACGCTCTCGCCGGCAGTGCCAGGCGGAGCGATTTGCGTTTTTTCTTTGCTCGCCCTCTCTCGGGCTCGATCCATTCAGTTTCGCACAAACAAGAGCTCTGCCGGCCGCCTGCAGCGGTGCCTAAAACCCGGGCATAACAATGCGACCGTTCTGCTAAGCCGACAAGCGCTCAAGCCAGACGCTCGATCGAACGCCCCCTACATATTAGTCGAGACAACGGCTCGCTCATTAGCATCGCGTTTGTACTTTAACTTTTTTCGGCTCGGCTTCTTTCGACGCCGATGCCGGCGACGCAACACTCTCTCGCCCGCCAGCCACCGAGAAAAGGGTGCGCTCCGACCGGCCCCGCACCGTACGCCGCTCTTTCTTAGCTCATTCGAGTTTACTGTCTTTCGCTCTGACATGCCTTACCTAGGGTTAGGTTAGTATGCTTGCACGTTTGTACTTTAACTTCTTTCGGCTCGGCTTCTTTCGACGCCGATGCCGGCGATGCAGCACTCTCTCGCCCGCCAGCCACCGAGAAAAGGGTGCGCTCCGACCGGCCCCGCACCGTACGCCGCTCTTTCTTGGCTCATTCGAGTTTACTGTCTTTCGCTCTGACATGCCTTACCTAAGGTTAGGTTAGTATGCTTGCACGTTTGTACTTTAACTTTTTTCGGCTCGGCTTCTTTCGACGCCGATGCCGGCGACGCAGCACTTTCTCGCCCGCCAGCCACCGAGAAAAGGGTGCGCTCCGACCGGCCCCGCACCGTACGCCGCTCTTTCTTGGCTCATTCGAGTTTACTGTCTTTCGCTCTGACATGCCTTACCTAGGGTTAGGTTAGTATGCTTGCACGTTTGTACTTTAACTTTTTTCGGCTCGGCTTCTTTCGACGCCGATGCCGGCGACGCAGCACTCTCTCGCCCGCCAGCCACCGAGAAAAGGGTGCGCTCCGACCGGCCCCGCACCGTACGCCGCTCTTTCTTGGCTCATTCGAGTTAACTGTCTTTCGCTCTGACATGCCTTACCTAGGGTTAGGTTAGTATGCTTGCACGTTTGTACTTTAACTTTTTTCGGCTCGGCTTCTTTCGACGCCGATGCCGGCGACGCAACACTCTCTCGCCCGCCAGCCACCGAGAAAAGGGTGCGCTCCGACCGGCCCCGCACCGTACGCCGCTCTTTCTTGGCTCATTCGAGTTTACTGTCTTTCGCTCTGACATGCCTTACCTAGGGTTAGGTTAGTATGCTTGCACGTTTGTACTTTAACTTTGTTCGGCTCGGCTTCTTTCGACGCCGATGCCGGCGACGCAACACTCTCTCGCCCGCCAGCCACCGAGAAAAGGGTGCGCTCCGACCGGCCCCGCACCGTACGCCGCTCTTTCTTGGCTCATTCGAGTTTACTGTCTTTCGCTCTGACATGCCTTACCTAGGGTTAGGTTAGTATGCTTACACGTTTGTACTTTAACTTTTTTCGGCTCGGCTTCTTTCGACGCCGATGCCGGCGACGCAGCACTTTCTCGCCCGCCAGCCACCGAGAAAAGGGTGCGCTCCGACCGGCCCCGCACCGTACGCCGCTCTTTCTTGGCTCATTCGAGTTTACTGTCTTTCGCTCTGACATGCCTTACCTAGGGTTAGGTTAGTATGCTTGCACGTTTGTACTTTAACTTTTTTCGGCTCGGCTTCTTTCGACGCCGATGCCGGCGACGCAACACTCTCTCGCCCGCCAGCCACCGAGAAAAGGGTGCGCTCCGACCGGCCCCGCACCGTACGCCGCTCTTTCTTGGCTCATTCGAGTTTACTGTCTTTCGCTCTGACATGCCTTACCTAGGGTTAGGTTAGTATGCTTGCACGTTTGTACTTTAACTTTGTTCGGCTCGGCTTCTTTCGACGCCGATGCCGGCGACGCAACACTCTCTCGCCCGCCAGCCACCGAGAAAAGGGTGCGCTCCGACCGGCCCCGCACCGTACGCCGCTCTTTCTTGGCTCATTCGAGTTTACTGTCTTTCGCTCTGACATGCCTTACCTAGGGTTAGGTTAGTATGCTTACACGTTTGTACTTTAACTTTTTTCGGCTCGGCTTCTTTCGACGCCGATGCCGGCGACGCAGCACTTTCTCGCCCGCCAGCCACCGAGAAAAGGGTGCGCTCCGACCGGCCCCGCACCGTACGCCGCTCTTTCTTGGCTCATTCGAGTTTACTGTCTTTCGCTCTGACATGCCTTACCTAGGGTTAGGTTAGTATGCTTGCACGTTTGTACTTTAACTTTTTTCGGCTCGGCTTCTTTCGACGCCGATGCCGGCGACGCAGCACTTTCTCGCCCGCCAGCCACCGAGAAAAGGGTGCGCTCCGACCGGCCCCGCACCGTACGCCGCTCTTTCTTGGCTCATTCGAGTTTACTGTCTTTCGCTCTGACATGCCTTACCTAGGGTTAGGTTAGTATGCTTGCACGTTTGTACTTTAACTTTTTTCGGCTCGGCTTCTTTCGACGCCGATGCCGGCGACGCAACACTCTCTCGCCCGCCAGCCACCGAGAAAAGGGTGCGCTCCGACCGGCCCCGCACCGTACGCCGCTCTTTCTTGGCTCATTCGAGTTTACTGTCTTTCGCTCTGACATGCCTTACCTAGGGTTAGGTTAGTATGCTTGCACGTTTGTACTTTAACTTTGTTCGGCTCGGCTTCTTTCGACGCCGATGCCGGCGACGCAACACTCTCTCGCCCGCCAGCCACCGAGAAAAGGGTGCGCTCCGACCGGCCCCGCACCGTACGCCGCTCTTTCTTGGCTCATTCGAGTTTACTGTCTTTCGCTCTGACATGCCTTACCTAGGGTTAGGTTAGTATGCTTACACGTTTGTACTTTAACTTTTTTCGGCTCGGCTTCTTTCGACGCCGATGCCGGCGACGCAGCACTTTCTCGCCCGCCAGCCACCGAGAAAAGGGTGCGCTCCGACCGGCCCCGCACCGTACGCCGCTCTTTCTTGGCTCATTCGAGTTTACTGTCTTTCGCTCTGACATGCCTTACCTAGGGTTAGGTTAGTATGCTTGCACGTTTGTACTTTAACTTTTTTCGGCTCGGCTTCTTTCGACGCCGATGCCGGCGACGCAGCACTCTCTCGCCCGCCAGCCACCGAGAAAAGGGTGCGCTCCGACCGGCTCCGCACCGTACGCCGCTCTTTCTTGGCTCATTCGAGTTTACTGTCTTTCGCTCTGACATGCCTTACCTAGGGTTAGGTTAGTATGCTTGCACGTTTGTACTTTAACTTTTTTCGGCTCGGCTTCTTTCGACGCCGATGCCGGCGACGCAACACTCTCTCGCCCGCCAGCCACCGAGAAAAGGGTGCGCTCCGACCGGCCCCGCACCGTACGCCGCTCTTTCTTGGCTCATTCGAGTTTACTGTCTTTCGCTCTGACATGCCTTACCTAGGGTTAGGTTAGTATGCTTGCACGTTTGTACTTTAACTTTGTTCGGCTCGGCTTCTTTCGACGCCGATGCCGGCGACGCAACACTCTCTCGCCCGCCAGCCACCGAGAAAAGGGTGCGCTCCGACCGGCCCCGCACCGTACGCCGCTCTTTCTTGGCTCATTCGAGTTTACTGTCTTTCGCTCTGACATGCCTTACCTAGGGTTAGGTTAGTATGCTTGCACGTTTGTACTTTAACTTTTTTCGGCTCGGCTTCTTTCGACGCCGATGCCGGCGACGCAGCACTCTCTCGCCCGCCAGCCACCGAGAAAGGGGTGCGCTCCGACCGTCCCCGCACCGTACGCCGCTCTTTCTTAGCTCATTCGAGTTTACTGTCTTTCGCTCTGACATGCCTTACCTAGGGTTAGGTTAGTATGCTTGCACGTTTGTACTTTAACTTCTTTCGGCTCGGCTTCTTTCGACGCCGTTGCCGGCGACGCAGCACTCTCTCGCCCGCCAGCCACCGAGAAAAGGGTGCGCTCCGACCGGCCCCGCACCGTACGCCGCTCTTTCTTGGCTCATTCGAGTTTACTGTCTTTCGCTCTGACATGCCTTACCTAAGGTTAGGTTAGTATGCTTGCACGTTTGTACTTTAACTTTTTTCGGCTCGGCTTCTTTCGACGCCGATGCCGGCGACGCAGCACTTTCTCGCCCGCCAGCCACCGAGAAAAGGGTGCGCTCCGACCGGCCCCGCACCGTACGCCGCTCTTTCTTGGCTCATTCGAGTTTACTGTCTTTCGCTCTGACATGCCTTACCTAGGGTTAGGTTAGTATGCTTGCACGTTTGTACTTTTAACTTTTTTCGGCTCGGCTTCTTTCGACGCCGATGCCGGCGACGCAGCACTCTCTCGCCCGCCAGCCACCGAGAAAAGGGTGCGCTCCGACCGGCCCCGCACCGTACGCCGCTCTTTCTTGGCTCATTCGAGTTTACTGTCTTTCGCTCTGACATGCCTTACCTAGGGTTAGGTTAGTATGCTTGCACGTTTGTACTTTAACTTTTTTCGGCTCGGCTTCTTTCGACGCCGATGCCGGCGACGCAACACTCTCTCGCCCGCCAGCCACCGAGAAAAGGGTGCGCTCCGACCGGCCCCGCACCGTACGCCGCTCTTTCTTGGCTCATTCGAGTTTACTGTCTTTCGCTCTGACATGCCTTACCTAGGGTTAGGTTAGTATGCTTGCACGTTTGTACTTTAACTTTGTTCGGCTCGGCTTCTTTCGACGCCGATGCCGGCGACGCAACACTCTCTCGCCCGCCAGCCACCGAGAAAAGGGTGCGCTCCGACCGGCCCCGCACCGTACGCCGCTCTTTCTTGGCTCATTCGAGTTTACTGTCTTTCGCTCTGACATGCCTTACCTAGGGTTAGGTTAGTATGCTTGCACGTTTGTACTTTAACTTTTTTCGGCTCGGCTTCTTTCGACGCCGATGCCGGCGACGCAGCACTTTCTCGCCCGCCAGCCACCGAAAAAAGGGTGCGCTCCGACCGGCCCCGCACCGTACGCTGCTCTTTCTTGGCTCATTCGAGTTTACTGTCTTTCGCTCTGACATGCCTTACCTAGGGTTAGGTTAGTATGCTTGCACGTTTGTACATTTAACTTTTTTCGGCTCGGCTTCTTTCGACGCCGATGCCGGCGACGCAGCACTCTCTCGCCCGCCAGCCACCGAGAAAAGGGTGCGCTCCGACCGGCCCCGCACCGTACGCCGCTCTTTCTTGGCTCATTCGAGTTTACTGTCTTTCGCTCTGACATGCCTTACCTAGGGTTAGGTTAGTATGCTTGCACGTTTGTACTTTAACTTTTTTCGGCTCGGCTTCTTTCGACGCCGATGCCGGCGACGCAACACTCTCTCGCCCGCCAGCCACCGAGAAAAGGGTGCGCTCCGACCGGCCCCGCACCGTACGCCGCTCTTTCTTGGCTCATTCGAGTTCACTGTCTTTCGCTCTGACATGCCTTACCTAGGGTTAGGTTAGTATGCTTGCACGTTTGTACTTTAACTTTTTTCGGCTCGGCTTCTTTCGACGCCGATGCCGGCGACGCAGC
Source organism: Styela clava (assembly GCF_964204865.1). Lineage (NCBI taxonomy): Eukaryota > Metazoa > Chordata > Ascidiacea > Stolidobranchia > Styelidae > Styela > Styela clava. Next base: position 28,813,578 of record NC_135251.1, read on the forward strand.
ACTCGACGCAGCACCCAGCACCTTTTGGGACTTGCTTTTTTTTTCGACACGTCCGCCCGTGGTGTCGGACTTGTCTTTTTTTTTTCCCGCGCCGGACTTGTCTTTTTTTTTTTTTTTGCCGGGCACCACGCCGAACGGGGCCGACGGTCGCTTGAGCAAGGTTTGATGAGAAGCCGTCACTCATCCGCGAAGAAGTCCACGTGTCATTTATGAATCCGAAAGCGAAAGGAGGGAGTGGCCGCCCTCCATTGGCTCGCGCCCCGATTCGAAATCTTCCACGTGATTGGCCGTTACTCACTCATCCGCGACGAAGCCCACGTGTCATTTCGCAATCCGAAAGGAGGGAGTGGCCGCCCGCCATTGGCTCGCGCCCCGTTTCTAAATCTTCCACGTGATTACTGCTCGCTCGCTTGGCTGGATTCGCGCCGATTGCTGACACGTGATTGGCCGTTACTCACTCATCCGCGACGAAGCCCACGTGTCATTTCGCAATACGACAAGGGGGCGTCGTCGCCCTCCATTGGCTCGCGCCCCGTTTCAAAATCTTCCACGTGATTACCGCTCGCTCGCTTGGCTGGATTCGCGCCGATTGTTGACACGTGATTGGCCGTTACTCACTCATCCGCGACGAAGCCCACGTGTCATTTAGCAATACGAAAAGGGGGCGTCGCCGCCGCCCATTGGATCGCACAATTTCGCAATACGACCAGGTACAAACTAACCACACCAAAAAAGTTCAAGAGACCGCACGTGCAAGCATACTAACCTAACCCTAGGTAAGGCATGTCAGAGCGAAAGACAGTAAACTCGAATGAGCTAAGAAAGAGCGGCGTACGGTGCGGGGCCGGTCGGAGCGCACCCTTTTCTCGGTGGCTGGCGGGCGAGAGAGTGCTGCGTCGCCGGCATCGGCGTCGAAAGAAGCCGAGCCGAAAAAAGTTAAAGTACAAACGTGCAAGCATACTAACCTAACCCTAGGTAAGGCATGTCAGAGCGAAAGACAGTAAACTCGAATGAGCCAAGAAAGAGCGGCGTACGGTGCGGGGCCGGTCGGAGCGCACCCTTTTCTCGGTGGCTGGCGGGCGAGAGAGTGTTGCGTCGCCGGCATCGGCGTCGAAAGAAGCCGAGCCGAAAAAAGTTAAAGTACAAACGTGCAAGCATACTAACCTAACCCTAGGTAAGGCATGTCAGAGCGAAAGACAGTAAACTCGAATGAGCCAAGAAAGAGCGGCGTACGGTGCGGGGCCGGTCGGAGCGCACCCTTTTCTCGGTGGCTGGCGGGCGAGAGAGTGCTGCGTCGCCGGCATCGGCGTCGAAAGAAGCCGAGCCGAAAAAAGTTAAATGTACAAACGTGCAAGCATACTAACCTAACCCTAGGTAAGGCATGTCAGAGCGAAAGACAGTAAACTCGAATGAGCCAAGAAAGAGCGGCGTACGGTGCGGGGCCGGTCGGAGCGCACCCTTTTCTCGGTGGCTGGCGGGCGAGAAAGTGCTGCGTCGCCGGCATCGGCGTCGAAAGAAGCCGAGCCGAAAAAAGTTAAAGTACAAACGTGCAAGCATACTAACCTAACCCTGGGTAAGGCATGTCAGAGCGAAAGACAGTAAATTCGAATGAGCCAAGAAAGAGCGGCGTACGGTGCGGGGCCGGTCGGAGCGCACCCTTTTCTCGGTGGCTGGCGGGCGAGAGAGTGTTGCGTCGCCGGCATCGGCGTCGAAAGAAGCCGAGCCGAAAAAAGTTAAAGTACAAACGTGCAAGCATACTAACCTAACCCTAGGTAAGGCATGTCAGAGCGAAAGACAGTAAACTCGAATGAGCCAAGAAAGAGCGGCGTACGGTGCGGGGCCGGTCGGAGCGCACCCTTTTCTCGGTGGCTGGCGGGCGAGAGAGTGCTGCGTCGCCGGCATCAGAGCACAATTTCACCGGCATGTCAGAGCGAAAGACAGTAAACTCGAATGAGCCAAGAAAGAGCGGCGTACGGTGCGGGGCCGGTCGGAGCGCACCCTTTTCTCGGTGGCTGGCGGGCGAGAGAGTGCTGCGTCGCCGGCATCGGCGTCGAAAGAAGCCGAGCCGAAAAAAGTTAAATGTACAAACGTGCAAGCATACTAACCTAACCCTAGGTAAGGCATGTCAGAGCGAAAGACAGTAAACTCGAATGAGCCAAGAAAGAGCGGCGTACGGTGCGGGGCCGGTCGGAGCGCACCCTTTTCTCGGTGGCTGGCGGGCGAGAAAGTGCTGCGTCGCCGGCATCGGCGTCGAAAGAAGCCGAGCCGAAAAAAGTTAAAGTACAAACGTGCAAGCATACTAACCTAACCCTAGGTAAGGCATGTCAGAGCGAAAGACAGTAAACTCGAATGAGCTAAGAAAGAGCGGCGTACGGTGCGGGGCCGGTCGGAGCGCACCCTTTTCTCGGTGGCTGGCGGGCGAGAAAGTGCTGCGTCGCCGGCATCGGCGTCGAAAGAAGCCGAGCCGAAAAAAGTTAAAGTACAAACGTGCAAGCATACTAACCTAACCCTAGGTAAGGCATGTCAGAGCGAAAGACAGTAAACTCGAATGAGCCAAGAAAGAGCGGCGTACGGTGCGGGGCCGGTCGGAGCGCACCCTTTTCTCGGTGGCTGGCGGGCGAGAGAGTGTTGCGTCGCCGGCATCGGCGTCGAAAGAAGCCGAGCCGAAAAAAGTTAAAGTACAAACGTGCAAGCATACTAACCTAACCCTAGGTAAGGCATGTCAGAGCGAAAGACAGTAAACTCGAATGAGCCAAGAAAGAGCGGCGTACGGTGCGGGGCCGGTCGGAGCGCACCCTTTTCTCGGTGGCTGGCGGGCGAGAGAGTGCTGCGTCGCCGGCATCGGCGTCGAAAGAAGCCGAGCCGAAAAAAGTTAAATGTACAAACGTGCAAGCATACTAACCTAACCCTAGGTAAGGCATGCCAGAGCGAAAGACAGTAAACTCGAATGAGCCAAGAAAGAGCGGCGTACGGTGCGGGGCCGGTCGGAGCGCACCCTTTTCTCGGTGGCTGGCGGGCGAGAAAGTGCTGCGTCGCCGGCATCGGCGTCGAAAGAAGCCGAGCCGAAAAAAGTTAAAGTACAAACGTGCAAGCATACTAACCTAACCCTAGGTAAGGCATGTCAGAGCGAAAGACAGTAAACTCGAATGAGCCAAGAAAGAGCGGCGTACGGTGCGGGGCCGGTCGGAGCGCACCCTTTTCTCGGTGGCTGGCGGGCGAGAGAGTGTTGCGTCGCCGGCATCGGCGTCGAAAGAAGCCGAGCCGAACAAAGTTAAAGTACAAACGTGCAAGCATACTAACCTAACCCTAGGTAAGGCATGTCAGAGCGAAAGACAGTAAACTCGAATGAGCCAAGAAAGAGCGGCGTACGGTGCGGGGCCGGTCGGAGCGCACCCTTTTCTCGGTGGCTGGCGGGCGAGAGAGTGTTGCGTCGCCGGCATCGGCGTCGAAAGAAGCCGAGCCGAAAAAAGTTAAAGTACAAACGTGCAAGCATACTAACCTAACCCTAGGTAAGGCATGTCAGAGCGAAAGACAGTAAACTCGAATGAGCCAAGAAAGAGCGGCGTACGGTGCGGGGCCGGTCGGAGCGCACCCTTTTCTCGGTGGCTGGCGGGCGAGAGAGTGCTGCGTCGCCGGCATCGGCGTCGAAAGAAGCCGAGCCGAAAAAAGTTAAAAGTACAAACGTGCAAGCATACTAACCTAACCCTAGGTAAGGCATGTCAGAGCGAAAGACAGTAAACTCGAATGAGCCAAGAAAGAGCGGCGTACGGTGCGGGGCCGGTCGGAGCGCACCCTTTTCTCGGTGGCTGGCGGGCGAGAAAGTGCTGCGTCGCCGGCATCGGCGTCGAAAGAAGCCGAGCCGAAAAAAGTTAAAGTACAAAGGTGCAAGCATACTAACCTAACCTTAGGTAAGGCATGTCAGAGCGAAAGACAGTAAACTCGAATGAGCCAAGAAAGAGCGGCGTACGGTGCGGGGCCGGTCGGAGCGCACCCTTTTCTCGGTGGCTGGCGGGCGAGAGAGTGCTGCGTCGCCGGCATCGGCGTCGAAAGAAGCCGAGCCGAAAAAAGTTAAAAGTACAAACGTGCAAGCATACTAACCTAACCCTAGGTAAGGCATGTCAGAGCGAAAGACAGTAAACTCGAATGAGCCAAGAAAGAGCGGCGTACGGTGCGGGGCCGGTCGGAGCGCACCCTTTTCTCGGTGGCTGGCGGGCGAGAGAGTGCTGCGTCGCCGGCATCGGCGTCGAAAGAAGCCGAGCCGAAAAAAGTTAAAAGTACAAACGTGCAAGCATACTAACCTAACCCTAGGTAAGGCATGTCAGAGCGAAAGACAGTAAACTCGAATGAGCCAAGAAAGAGCGGCGTACGGTGCGGGGCCGGTCGGAGCGCACCCTTTTCTCGGTGGCTGGCGGGCGAGAGAGTGCTGCGTCGCCGGCATCGGCGTCGAAAGAAGCCGAGCCGAAAAAAGTTAAAAGTACAAACGTGCAAGCATACTAACCTAACCCTAGGTAAGGCATGTCAGAGCGAAAGACAGTAAACTCGAATGAGCCAAGAAAGAGCGGCGTACGGTGCGGGGCCGGTCGGAGCGCACCCTTTTCTCGGTGGCTGGCGGGCGAGAAAGTGCTGCGTCGCCGGCATCGGCGTCGAAAGAAGCCGAGCCGAAAAAAGTTAAAGTACAAAGGTGCAAGCATACTAACCTAACCTTAGGTAAGGCATGTCAGAGCGAAAGACAGTAAACTCGAATGAGCCAAGAAAGAGCGGCGTACGGTGCGGGGCCGGTCGGAGCGCACCCTTTTCTCGGTGGCTGGCGGGCGAGAGAGTGCTGCGTCGCCGGCAACGGCGTCGAAAGAAGCCGAGCCGAAAGAAGTTAAAGTACAAACGTGCAAGCATACTAACCTAACCCTAGGTAAGGCATGTCAGAGCGAAAGACAGTAAACTCGAATGAGCTAAGAAAGAGCGGCGTACGGTGCGGGGCCGGTCGGAGCGCACCCTTTTCTCGGTGGCTGGCGGGCGAGAAAGTGCTGCGTCGCCGGCATCGGCGTCGAAAGAAGCCGAGCCGAAAAAAGTTAAAGTACAAACGTGCAAGTATACTAACCTAACCCTAGGTAAGGCATGTCAGAGCGAAAGACAGTAAACTCGAATGAGCCAAGAAAGAGCGGCGTACGGTGCGGGGCCGGTCGGAGCGCACCCTTTTCTCGGTGGCTGGCGGGCGAGAGAGTGTTGCGTCGCCGGCATCGGCGTCGAAAGAAGCCGAGCCGAAAAAAGTTAAAGTACAAACGTGCAAGCATACTAACCTAACCCTAGGTAAGGCATGTCAGAGCGAAAGACAGTAAACTCGAATGAGCCAAGAAAGAGCGGCGTACGGTGCGGGGCCGGTCGGAGCGCACCCTTTTCTCGGTGGCTGGCGGGCGAGAGAGTGTTGCGTCGCCGGCATCGGCGTCGAAAGAAGCCGAGCCGAAAAAAGTTAAAGTACAAACGTGCAAGCATACTAACCTAACCCTAGGTAAGGCATGTCAGAGCAAAAGACAGTAAACTCGAATGAGCCAAGAAAGAGCGGCGTACGGTGCGGAGCCGGTCGGAGCGCACCCTTTTCTCGGTGGCTGGCGGGCGAGAGAGTGCTGCGTCGCCGGCATCGGCGTCGAAAGAAGCCGAGCCGAAAAAAGTTAAAGTACAAACGTGCAAGCATACTAACCTAACCCTAGGTAAGGCATGTCAGAGCGAAAGACAGTAAACTCGAATGAGCCAAGAAAGAGCGGCGTACGGTGCGGGGCCGGTCGGAGCGCACCCTTTTCTCGGTGGCTGGCGGGCGAGAAAGTGCTGCGTCGCCGGCATCGGCGTCGAAAGAAGCCGAGCCGAAAAAAGTTAAAGTACAAACGTGTAAGCATACTAACCTAACCCTAGGTAAGGCATGTCAGAGCGAAAGACAGTAAACTCGAATGAGCCAAGAAAGAGCGGCGTACGGTGCGGGGCCGGTCGGAGCGCACCCTTTTCTCGGTGGCTGGCGGGCGAGAGAGTGTTGCGTCGCCGGCATCAGCGTCGAAAGAACCCGAGCCGAACAAAGTTAAAGTACAAACGTGCAAGCATACTAACCTAACCCTAGGTAAGGCATGTCAGAGCGAAAGACAGTAAACTCGAATGAGCCAAGAAAGAGCGGCGTACGGTGCGGGGCCGGTCGGAGCGCACCCTTTTCTCGGTGGCTGGCGGGCGAGAGAGTGTTGCGTCGCCGGCATCGGCGTCGAAAGAAGCCGAGCCGAAAAAAGTTAAAGTACAAACGTGCAAGCATACTAACCTAACCCTAGGTGAGGCATGTCAGAGCGAAAGACAGTTAACTCGAATGAGCCAAGAAAGAGCGGCGTACGGTGCGGGGCCGGTCGGAGCGCACCCTTTTCTCGGTGGCTGGCGGGCGAGAGAGTGCTGCGTCGCCGGCATCGGCGTCGAAAGAAGCCGAGCCGAAAAAAGTTAGAGTACAAACGTGCAAGCATACTAACCTAACCCTAGGTAAGGCATGTCAGAGCGAAAGACAGTAAACTCGAATGAGCCAAGAAAGAGCGGCGTACGGTGCGGGGCCGGTCGGAGCGCACCCTTTTCTCGGTGGCTGGCGGGCGAGAAAGTGCTGCGTCGCCGGCATCGGCGTCGAAAGAAGCCGAGCCGAAAAAAGTTAAAGTACAAACGTGCAAGCATACTAACCTAACCTTAGGTAAGGCATGTCAGAGCGAAAGACAGTAAACTCGAATGAGCCAAGAAAGAGCGGCGTACGGTGCGGGGCCGGTCGGAGCGCACCCTTTTCTCGGTGGCTGGCGGGCGAAAGAGTGCTGCATCGCCGGCATCGGCGTCGAAAGAAGCCGAGCCGAAAGAAGTTAAAGTACAAACGTGCAAGCATACTAACCTAACCCTAGGTAAGGCATGTCAGAGCGAAAGACAGTAAACTCGAATGAGCTAAGAAAGAGCGGCGTACGGTGCGGGGCCGGTCGGAGCGCACCCTTTTCTCGGTGGCTGGCGGACGAGAGAGTGTTGCGTCGCCGGCATCGGCGTCGAAAGAAGCCGAGCCGAAAAAAGTTAAAGTACAAACGCGATGCTAATGAGCGAGCCGTTGTCTCGACTAATATGTAGGGGGCGTTCGATCGAGCGTCTGGCTTGAGCGCTTGTCGGCCTAGCAGAACGGTCGCATTGTTATGCCCGGGTTTTAGGCACCGCTGCAGGCGGCCGGCAGAGCTCTTGTTTGTGCGAAACTGAATGGATCGAGCCCGAGAGAGGGCGAGCAAAGAAAAAACGCAAATCGCTCCGCCTGGCACTGCCGGCGAGAGCGTGGACGTCGCGGCCAGCGACTGTCGAAGCTGAGTACGGCCGCAGGCGATCGCCTCGGTCTTAAACGAATGCGACGAGCACGCGCCGGGCGGCCCAGCAAAGGCCGAGCGCAGCTGTCGCAGCTATCTGGTTGATCCTGCCAGTAGTGATATGCTTGTCTCAAAGATTAAGCCATGCAGGTGCAAGTACGAGTTCTCGTAAAGCGAAACTGCGAATGGCTCATTAAATCAGTCTTGGTTTATTTGGTCTCGTAAGCGAAGTGGATAACTGTGGTAATTCTAGAGCTAATACATGCATTAAGCGCCGACTTCGGGAGGCGCGCTTTTATCAGATCAAAACCGACCGGGTTCGTCCTGTGACGTTTGATGACTCTGGATAACCACGCGGATCGTACTGTCTCTGCACCGACGACGTATCATTCAAGTGTCTGCCCTATCAACTGTCGAAGGTACGCTACGTGCCTACCTTTGTGATAACGGGTAACGGGGAATCAGGGTTCGATTCCGGAGAGGGAGCCTGAGAAACGGCTACCACATCCAAGGAAGGCAGCAGGCGCGCAA
>NC_135251.1:28828942-28861442 GCF_964204865.1 Styela clava
CCGAAAAAAGTTAAAGTACAAACGTGCAAGCATACTAACCTAACCCTAGGTAAGGCATGTTAGAGCGAAAGACAGTAAACTCGAATGAGCCAAGAAAGTGCGGCGTACGGTGCGGGGCCGGTCGGAGCGCACCCTTTTCTCGGTGGCTGGCGGGCGAGAGAGTGCTGCGTCGCCGGCATCGGCGTCGAAAGAAGCCGAGCCGTAGAAAGTTAAAGTACAAACGTGAAAGCATACTAACCTAACCCTAGGTAAGGCATGTTAGAGCGAAAGACAGTAAACTCGAATGAGCCAAGAAAGAGCGGCGTACGGTGCGGGGCCGGTCGGAGCGCACTCTTTTCTCGGTGGCTGGCAGGCGAGAGAGTGCTGCGTCGCCGGCATCGGCGTCGAAAGAAGCCGAGCCGAAAAAAGTTAAAGTACAAACGTGCAAGCATACTAACCTAACCCTAGGTAAGGCATGTTAGAGCGAAAGACAGTAAACTCGAATGAGCCAAGAAAGAGCGGCGTACGGTGCGGGGCCGGTCGGAGCGCACCCTTTTCTCGGTGGCTGGCGGGCGAGAGAGTGCTGCGTCGCCGGCATCGGCGTCGAAAGAAGCCGAGCCGTAGAAAGTTAAAGTACAAACGTGAAAGCATACTAACCTAACCCTAGGTAAGGCATGTTAGAGCGAAAGACAGTAAACTCGAATGAGCCAAGAAAGAGCGGCGTACGGTGCGGGGCCGGTCGGAGCGCACCCTTTTCTCGGTGGCTGGCGGGCGAGAGAGTGCTGCGTCGCCGGCATCGGCGTTGAAAGAAGCCGAGCCGAAAAAAGTTAAAGTACAAACGTGCAAGCAAACTAACCTAACCCTAGGTAAGGCATGTTAGAGCGAAAGACAGTAAACTCGAATGAGCCAAGAAAGAGCGGCGTGCGGTGCGGGGCCGGTCGGAGCGCACCCTTTTCTCGGTGGCTGGCGGGCGAGAGAGTGCTGCGTCGCCGGCATCGGCGTCGAAAGAAGCCGAGCCGAAAAAAGTTAAAGTACAAACGTGCAAGCATACTAACCTAACCCTAGGTAAGGCATGTCAGAGCGAAAGACAGTAAACTCGAATGAGCCAAGAAAGAGCGGCGTACGGTGCGGGGCCGGTCGGAGCGCACCCTTTTCTCGGTGGCTGGCGGGCGAGAGAGTGCTGCGTCGCCGACATCGGCGTCGAAAGAAGCCGAGCCGAAAAAAGTTAAAGTACAAACGTGCAAGCATACTAACCTAACCCTAGGTAAGGCATGTCAGAGCGAAAGACAGTAAACTCGAATGGGCCAAGAAAGAGCGGCGTACGGTGCGGGGCCGGTCGGAGCGCACCCTTTTCTCGGTGGCTGGCGGGCGAGAGAGCGCTGCGTCGCCGGCATCGGCGTCGAAAGAAGCCGAGCCGAAAAAAGTTAAAGTACAAACGTGCAAGCATACTAACCTAACCTTAGGTAAGGCATGTCAGAGCGAAAGACAGTAAACTCGAATGAGCCAAGAAAGAGCGGCGTACGGTGCGGGGCCGGTCGGAGCGCACCCTTTTCTCGGTGGCTGGCGGGCGAGAGAGTGCTGCGTCGCCGGCATCGGCGTCGAAAGAAGCCGAGCCGAAAAAAGTTAAAGTACAAACGTGCAAGCATACTAACCTAACCCTAGGTAAGGCATGTTAGAGCGAAAGACAGTAAACTCGAATGAGCCAAGAAAGAGCGGCGTACGGTGCGGGGCCGGTCGGAGCGCACCCTTTTCTCGGTGGCTGGCGGGCGAGAGAGTGCTGCGTCGCCGGCATCGGCGTCGAAAGAAGCCGAGCCGAAAAAAGTTAAAGTACAAACGTGCAAGCATACTAACCTAACCCTAGGTAAGGCATGTCAGAGCGAAAGACAGTAAACTCGAATGAGCCAAGAAAGAGCGGCGTACGGTGCGGGGCCGGTCGGAGCGCACCCTTTTCTCGGTGGCTGGCTGGCGAGAGAGTGTTGTGTCGCCGGCATCGGCGTCGAAAGAAGCCGAGCCGAAAAAAGTTAAAGTACAAACGTGCAAGCATACTAACCTAACCCTAGGTAAGGCATGTCAGAGCGAAAGACAGTAAACTCGAATGAGCCAAAAAAGAGCGGCGTACGGTGCGGGGCCTGTCGGAGCGCACCCTTTTCTCGGTGGCTGGCGGGCGAGAGAGTGCTGCGTCGCCGGCATCGGCGTCGAAAGAAGCCGAGCCGAAAAAAGTTAAAGTACAAACGTGCAAGCATACTAACCTAACCCTAGGTAAGGCATGTCAGAGCGAAAGACAGTAAACTCGAATGAGCCAAGAAAGAGCGGCGTACGGTGCGGGGCCGGTCGGAGCGCACCCTTTTCTCGGTGGCTGGCGGGCGAGAGAGTGTTGCGTCGCCGGCATCGGCGTCGAAAGAAGCCGAGCCGAAAAAAGTTAAAGTACAAACGTGCAAGCATACTAACCTAACCCTAGGTAAGGCATGTCAGAGCGAAAGACAGTAAACTCGAATGAGCCAAGAAAGAGCGGCGTACGGTGCGGGGCCGGTCGGAGCGCACCCTTTTCTCGGTGGCTGGCGGGCGAGAGAGTGCTGCGTCGCCGGCATCGGCGTCGAAAGAAGCCGAGCCGAAAAAAGTTAAAGTACAAACGTGCAAGCATACTAACCTAACCCTAGGTAAGGCATGTCAGAGCGAAAGACAGTAAACTCGAATGAGCCAAGAAAGAGCGGCGTACGGTGCGGGGCCGGTCGGAGCGCACCCTTTTCTCGGTGGCTGGCGGGCGAGAAAGTGTTGCGTCGCCGGCATCGGCGTCGAAAGAAGCCGAGCCGAAAAAAGTTAAAGTACAAACGTGCAAGCATACTAACCTAACCCTAGGTAAGGCATGTCAGAGCGAAAGACAGTAAACTCGAATGAGCCAAGAAAGAGCGGCGTACGGTGCGGGGCCGGTCGGAGCGCACCCTTTTCTCGGTGGCTGGCGGGCGAGAGAGTGCTGCGTCGCCGACATCGGCGTCGAAAGAAGCCGAGCCGAAAAAAGTTAAAGTACAAACGTGCAAGCATACTAACCTAACCCTAGGTAAGGCATGTCAGAGCGAAAGACAGTAAACTCGAATGGGCCAAGAAAGAGCGGCGTACGGTGCGGGGCCGGTCGGAGCGCACCCTTTTCTCGGTGGCTGGCGGGCGAGAGAGTGCTGCGTCGCCGGCATCGGCGTCGAAAGAAGCCGAGCCGAAAAAAGTTAAAGTACAAACGTGCAAGCATACTAACCTAACCCTAGGTAAGGCATGTCAGAGCGAAAGACAGTAAGCTTGAATGAGCCAAGAAAGAGCGGCGTACGGTGCGGGGCCGGTCGGAGCGCACCCTTTTCTCGGTGGCTGGCGGGCGAGAGAGTGCTGCGTCGCCGGCATCGGCGTCGAAAGAAGCCGAGCCGAAAAAAGTTAAAGTACAAACGTGCAAGCATACTAACCTAACCCTAGGTAAGGCATGTTAGAGCGAAAGACAGTAAACTCGAATGAGCCAAGAAAGAGCGGCGTACGGTGCGGGGCCGGTCGGAGCGCACCCTTTTCTCGGTGGCTGTCGGGCGAGAGAGTGCTGCGTCGCCGGCATCGGCGTCGAAAGAAGCCGAGCCGAAAAAAGTTAGAGTACAAACGTGCAAGCATACTAACCTAACCTTAGGTAAGGCATGTCAGAGCGAAAGACAGTAAACTCGAATGAGCCAAGAAAGAGCGGCGTACGGTGCGGGGCCGGTCGGAGCGCACCCTTTTCTCGGTGGCTGGCGGGCGAGAGAGTGCTGCGTCGCCGGCATCGGCGTCGAAAGAAGCCGAGCCGAAAAAAGTTAAAGTACAAACGTGCAAGCATACTAACCTAACCCTAGGTAAGGCATGTCAGAGCGAAAGACAGTAAACTCGAATGAGCCAAGAAAGAGCGGCGTACGGTGCGGGGCCGGTCGGAGCGCACCCTTTCCTCGGTGGCTGGCGGGCGAGAGAGTGTTGCGTCGCCGGCATCGGCGTCGAAAGAAGCCGAGCCGAAAAAAGTTAAAGTACAAACGTGCAAGCATACTAACCTAACCCTAGGTAAGGCATGTCAGAGCGAAAGACAGTAAACTCGAATGAGCCAAGAAAGAGCGGCGTACGGTGCGGGGCCGGTCGGAGCGCACCCTTTTCTCGGTGGCTGGCGGGCGAGAGAGTGCTGCGTCGCCGACATCGGCGTCGAAAGAAGCCGAGCCGAAAAAAGTTAAAGTACAAACGTGCAAGCATACTAACCTAACCTTAGGTAAGGCATGTCAGAGCGAAAGACAGTAAACTCGAATGGGCCAAGAAAGAGCGGCGTACGGTGCGGGGCCGGTCGGAGCGCACCCTTTTCTCGGTGGCTGGCGGGCGAGAGAGTGCTGCGTCGCCGGCATCGGCGTCGAAAGAAGCCGAGCCGAAAAAAGTTAAAGTACAAACGTGCAAGCATACTAACCTAACCCTAGGTAAGGCATGTCAGAGCGAAAGACAGTAAACTCGAATGAGCCAAGAAAGAGCGGCGTACGGTGCGGGGCCGGTCGGAGCGCACCCTTTTCTCGGTGGCTGGCGGGCGAGAGAGTGCTGCGTCGCCGGCATCGGCGTCGAAAGAAGCCGAGCCGAAAAAAGTTAAAGTACAAACGTGCAAGCATATTAACCTAACCCTAGGTAAGGCATGTTAGAGCGAAAGACAGTAAACTCGAATGAGCCAAGAAACAGCGGCGTACGGTGCGGGGCCGGTCGGAGCGCACCCTTTTCTCGGTGGCTGGCGGGCGAGAGAGTGCTGCGTCGCCGGCATCGGCGTCGAAAGAAGCCGAGCCGAAAAAAGTTAAAGTACAAACGTGCAAGCATACTAACCTAACCTTAGGTAAGGCATGTCAGAGCGAAAGACAGTAAACTCGAATGAGCCAAGAAAGAGCGACGTACGGTGCGGGGCCGGTCGGAGCGCACCCTTTTCTCGGTGGCTGGCGGGCGAGAGAGTGCTGCGTCGCCGGCATCGGCGTCGAAAGAAGCCGAGCCGAAAAAAGTTAAAGTACAAACGTGCAAGCATACTAACCTAACCCTAGGTAAGGCATGTTAGAGCGAAAGACAGTAAACTCGAATGAGCCAAGAAAGAGCGGCGTACGGTGCGGGGCCGGTCGGAGCGCACCCTTTTCTCGGTGGCTGGCGGGCGAGAGAGTGTTGCGTCGCCGGCATCGGCGTCGAAAGAAGCCGAGCCGAAAAAAGTTAAAGTACAAACGTGCAAGCATACTAACCTAACCCTAGGTAAGGCATGTCAGAGCGAAAGACAGTAAACTCGAATGAGCCAAGAAAGAGCGGCGTACGGTGCGGGGCCGGTCGGAGCGCACCCTTTTCTCGGTGGCTGGCGGGCGAGAGAGTGTTGCGTCGCCGGCATCGGCGTCGAAAGAAGCCGAGCCGAAAAAAGTTAAAGTACAAACGTGCAAGCATACTAACCTAACCCTAGGTAAGGCATGTCAGAGCGAAAGACAGTAAACTCGAATGAGCCAAGAAAGAGCGGCGTACGGTGCGGGGCCGGTCGGAGCGCACCCTTTTCTCGGTGGCTGGCGGGCGAGAGAGTGCTGCGTCGCCGGCATCGGCGTCGAAAGAAGCCGAGCCGAAAAAAGTTAAAGTACAAACGTGCAAGCATACTAACCTAACCCTAGGTAAGGCATGTCAGAGCGAAAGACAGTAAACTCGAATGAGCCAAGAAAGAGCGGCGTACGGTGCGGGGCCGGTCGGAGCGCACCCTTTTCTCGGTGGCTGGCGGGCGAGAGAGTGCTGCGTCGCCGGCATCGGCGTCGAAAGAAGCCGAGCCGAAAAAAGTTAAAGTACAAACGTGCAAGCATACTAACCTAACCCTAGGTAAGGCATGTTAGAGCGAAAGACAGTAAACTCGAATGAGCCAAGAAAGAGCGGCGTACGGTGCGGGGCCGGTCGGAGCGCACCCTTTTCTCGGTGGCTGGCGGGCGAGAGAGTGCTGCGTCGCCGGCATCGGCGTCGAAAGAAGCCGAGCCGAAAAAAGTTAAAGTACAAACGTGCAAGCATACTAACCTAACCCTAGGTAAGGCATGTCAGAGCGAAAGACAGTAAACTCGAATGAGCCAAGAAAGAGCGGCGTACGGTGCGGGGCCGGTCGGAACGCACCCTTTTCTCGGTGGCTGGCTGGCGAGAGACTGTTGCGTCGCCGGCATCGGCGTCGAAAGAAGCCGAGCCGAAAAAAGTTAAAGTACAAACGTGCAAGCATACTAACCTAACCCTAGGTAAGGCATGTCAGAGCGAAAGACAGTAAACTCGAATGAGCCAAGAAAGAGCGGCGTACGGTGCGGGGCCGGTCGGAGCGCACCCTTTTCTCGGTGGCTGGCGGGCGAGAGAGTGCTGCGTCGCCGGCATCGGCGTCGAAAGAAGCCGAGCCAAAAAAAGTTAAAGTACAAACGTGCAAGCATACTAACCTAACCCTAGGTAAGGCATGTTAGAGCGAAAGACAGTAAACTCGAATGAGCCAAGAAAGAGCGGCGTACGGTGCGGGGCCGGTCGGAGCGCACCCTTTTCTCGGTGGCTGGCGGGCGAGAGAGTGCTGCGTCGCCGGCATCGGCGTCGAAAGAAGCCGAGCCGAAAAAAGTTAAAGTACAAACGTGCAAGCATACTAACCTAACCCTAGGTAAGGCATGTCAGAGCGAAAGACAGTAAACTCGAATGAGCCAAGAAAGAGCGGCGTACGGTGCGGGGCCGGTCGGAGCGCACCCTTTTCTCGGTGGCTGGCTGGCGAGAGACTGTTGCGTCGCCGGCATCGGCGTCGAAAGAAGCCGAGCCGAAAAAAGTTAAAGTACAAACGTGCAAGCATACTAACCTAACCCTAGGTAAGGCATGTCAGAGCGAAAGACAGTAAACTCGAATGAGCCAAGAAAGTGCGGCGTACGGTGCGGGGCCGGTCGGAGCGCACCCTTTTCTCGGTGGCTGGCGGGCGAGAGAGTGCTGCGTCGCCGGCATCGGCGTCGAAAGAAGCCGAGCCGAAAAAAGTTAAAGTACAAACGTGCAAGCATACTAACCTAACCCTAGGTAAGGCATGTCAGAGCGAAAGACAGTAAACTCGAATGAGCCAAGAAAGAGCGGCGTACGGTGCGGGGCCGGTCGGAGCGCACCCTTTTCTCGGTGGCTGGCGGGCGAGAGAGTGCTGCGTCGCCGGCATCGGCGTCGAAAGAAGCCGAGCCGAAAAGAGTTAAAGTACAAACGTGCAAGCATACTAACCTAACCCTAGGTAAGGTATGTTAGAGCGAAAGACAGTAAACTCGAATGAGCCAAGAAAGAGCGGCGTACGGTGCGGGGCCGGTCGGAGCGCACCCTTTTCTTGGTGGCTGGCGGGCGAGAGAGTGCTGCGTCGCCGGCATCGGCGTCGAAAGAAGCCGAGCCGAAAAAAATTAAAGTACAAACGTGCAAGCATACTAACCTAACCTTAGGTAAGGCATGTCAGAGCGAAAGACAGTAAACTCGAATGAGCCAAGAAAGAGCGGCGTACGGTGCGGGGCCGGTCGGAGCGCACCCTTTTCTTGGTGGCTGGCGGGCGAGAGAGTGCTGCGTCGCCGGCATCGGCGTCGAAAGAAGCCGAGCCGAAAAAAGTTAAAGTACAAACGTGCAAGCATACTAACCTAACCCTAGGTAAGGCATGTCAGAGCGAAAGACAGTAAACTCGAATGAGCCAAGAAAGAGCGGCGTACGGTGCGGGGCCGGTCGGAGCGCACCCTTTTCTCGGTGGCTGGCGGGCGAGAGAGTGTTGCGTCGCCGGCATCGGCGTCGAAAGAAGCCGAGCCGAAAAAAGTTAAAGTACAAACGTGCAAGCATACTAACCTAACCCTAGGTAAGGCATGTCAGAGCGAAAGACAGTAAACTCGAATGGGCCAAGAAAGAGCGGCGTACGGTGCGGGGCCGGTCGGAGCGCACCCTTTTTTCGGTGGCTGGCGGGCGAGAGAGTGCTGCGTCGCCGACATCGGCGTCGAAAGAAGCCGAGCCGAAAAAAGTTAAAGTACAAACGTGCAAGCATACTAACCTAACCCTAGGTAAGGCATGTCAGAGCGAAAGACAGTAAACTCGAATGAGCCAAGAAAGAGCGGCGTACGGTGCGGGGCCGGTCGGAGCGCACCCTTTTCTCGGTGGCTGGCGGGCGAGAGAGTGCTGCGTCGCCGGCATCGGCGTCGAAAGAAGCCGAGCCGAAAAAAGTTAAAGTACAAACGTGCAAGCATACTAACCTAACCCTAGGTAAGGCATGTTAGAGCGAAAGACAGTAAACTCGAATGAGCCAAGAAAGAGCGGCGTACGGTGCGGGGCCGGTCGGAGCGCACCCTTTTCTCGGTGGCTGGCGGGCGAGAGAGTGCTGCGTCGCCGGCATCGGCGTCGAAAGAAGCCGAGCCGAAAAAAGTTAAAGTACAAACGTGCAAGCATACTAACCTAACCTTAGGTAAGGCATGTCAGAGCGAAAGACAGTAAACTCGAATGAGCCAAGAAAGAGCGGCGTACGGTGCGGGGCCGGTCGGAGCGCACCCTTTTCTCGGTGGCTGGCGGGCGAGAGAGTGCTGCGTCGCCGGCATCGGCGTCGAAAGAAGCCGAGCCGAAAAAAGTTAAAGTACAAACGTGCAAGCATACTAACCTAACCCTACGTAAGGCATGTTAGAGCGAAAGACAGTAAACTCGAATGAGCCAAGAAAGAGCGGCGTACGGTGCGGGGCCGGTCGGAGCGCACCCTTTTCTCGGTGGCTGGCGGGCGAGAGAGTGCTGCGTCGCCGACATCGGCGTCGAAAGAAGCCGAGCCGAAAAAAGTTAAAGTACAAACGTGCAAGCATACTAACCTAACCCTAGGTAAGGCATGTCAGAGCGAAAGACAGTAAACTCGAATGAGCCAAGAAAGAGCGGCGTACGGTGCGGGGCCGGTCGGAGCGCACCCTTTTCTCGGTGGCTGGCTGGCGAGAGACTGTTGCGTCGCCGGCATCGGCGTCGAAAGAAGCCGAGCCGAAAAAAGTTAAAGTACAAACGTGCAAGCATACTAACCTAACCTTAGGTAAGGCATGTCAGAGCGAAAGACAGTAAACTCGAATGAGCCAAGAAAGAGCGGCGTACGGTGCGGGGCCGGTCGGAGCGCACCCTTTTCTCGGTGGCTGGCGGGCGAGAGAGTGCTGCGTCGCCGGCATCGGCGTCGAAAGAAGCCGAGCCGAAAAAAGTTAAAGTACAAACGTGCAAGCATACTAACCTAACCCTACGTAAGGCATGTTAGAGCGAAAGACAGTAAACTCGAATGAGCCAAGAAAGAGCGGCGTACGGTGCGGGGCCGGTCGGAGCGCACCCTTTTCTCGGTGGCTGGCGGGCGAGAGAGTGCTGCGTCGCCGGCATCGGCGTCGAAAGAAGCCGAGCCGAAAAAAGTTAAAGTACAAACGTGCAAGCATACTAACCTAACCCTAGGTAAGGCATGTCAGAGCGAAAGACAGTAAACTCGAATGAGCCAAGAAAGAGCGGCGTACGGTGCGGGGCCGGTCGGAGCGCACCCTTTTCTCGTTGGCTGGCGGGCGAGAGAGTGCTGCGTCGCCGGCATCGGCGTCGAAAGAATCCGAGCCGAAAAAAGTTAAAGTACAAACGTGCAAGCATACTAACCTAACCCTAGGTAAGGCATGTCAGAGCGAAAGACAGTAAACTCGAATGAGCCAAGAAAGAGCGGCGTACGGTGCGGGGCCGGTCGGAGCGCACCCTTTTCTCGGTGGCTGGCGGGCGAGAGAGTGTTGCGTCGCCGGCATCGGCGTCGAAAGAAGCCGAGCCGAAAAAAGTTAAAGTACAAACGTGCAAGCATACTAACCTAACCCTAGGTAAGGCATGTCAGAGCGAAAGACAGTAAACTCGAATGAGCCAAGAAAGAGCGGCGTACGGTGCGGGGCCGGTCGGAGCGCACCCTTTTCTCGGTGGCTGGCGGGCGAGAGAGTGCTGCGTCGCCGGCATCGGCGTCGAAAGAAGCCGAGCCGAAAAAAGTTAAAGTACAAACGTGCAAGCATACTAACCTAACCCTAGGTAAGGCATGTCAGAGCGAAAGACAGTAAACTCGAATGAGCCAAGAAAGAGCGGCGTACGGTGCGGGGCCGGTCGGAGCGCACCCTTTTCTCGGTGGCTGGCGGGCGAGAGAGTGCTGCGTCGCCGGCATCGGCGTCGAAAGAAGCCGAGCCGAAAAAAGTTAAAGTACAAACGTGCAAGCATACTAACCTAACCCTAGGTAAGGCATGTTAGAGCGAAAGACAGTAAACTCGAATGAGCCAAGAAAGAGCGGCGTACGGTGCGGGGCCGGTCGGAGCGCACCCTTTTCTCGGTGGCTGGCGGGCGAGAGAGTGCTGCGTCGCCGGCATCGGCGTCGAAAGAAGCCGAGCCGAAAAAAGTTAAAGTACAAACGTGCAAGCATACTAACCTAACCCTAGGTAAGGCATGTCAGAGCGAAAGACAGTAAACTCGAATGAGCCAAGAAAGAGCGGCGTACGGTGCGGGGCCGGTCGGAGCGCACCCTTTTCTCGGTGGCTGGCTGGCGAGAGACTGTTGCGTCGCCGGCATCGGCGTCGAAAGAAGCCGAGCCGAAAAAAGTTAAAGTACAAACGTGCAAGCATACTAACCTAACCCTAGGTAAGGCATGTCAGAGCGAAAGACAGTAAACTCGAATGAGCCAAGAAAGTGCGGCGTACGGTGCGGGGCCGGTCGGAGCGCACCCTTTTCTCGGTGGGTGGCGGGAGAGAGAGTGCTGCGTCGCCGACATCGGCGTCGAAAGAAGCCGAGCCGAAAAAAGTTAAAGTACAAACGTGCAAGCATACTAACCTAACCCTAGGTAAAGCATGTCAGAGCGAAAGACAGTAAACTCGAATGGGCCAAGAAAGAGCGGCGTACGGTGCGGGGCCGGTCGGAGCGCACCCTTTTCTCGGTGGCTGGCGGGCGAGAGAGTGCTGCGTCGCCGGCATCGGCGTCGAAAGAAGCCGAGCCGAAAAAAGTTAAAGTACAAACGTGCAAGCATACTAACCTAACCCTAGGTAAGGCATGTCAGAGCGAAAGACAGTAAACTCGAATGAGCCAAGAAAGAGCGGCGTACGGTGCGGGGCCGGTCGGAGCGCACCCTTTTCTCGGTGGCTGGCGGGCGAGAGAGTGCTGCGTCGCCGGCATCGGCGTCGAAAGAAGCCGAGCCGAAAAGAGTTAAAGTACAAACGTGCAAGCATACTAACCTAACCCTAGGTAAGGTATGTTAGAGCGAAAGACAGTAAACTCGAATGAGCCAAGAAAGAGCGGCGTACGGTGCGGGGCCGGTCGGAGCGCACCCTTTTCTCGGTGGCTGGCGGGCGAGAGAGTGCTGCGTCGCCGGCATCGGCGTCGAAAGAAGCCGAGCCGAAAAAAATTAAAGTACAAACGTGCAAGCATACTAACCTAACCTTAGGTAAGGCATGTCAGAGCGAAAGACAGTAAACTCGAATGAGCCAAGAAAGAGCGGCGTACGGTGCGGGGCCGGTCGGAGCACACCCTTTTCTCGGTGGCTGGCGGGCGAGAGAGTGCTGCGTCGCCGGCATCGGCGTCGAAAGAAGCCGAGCCGAAAAAAGTTAAAGTACAAACGTGCAAGCATACTAACCTAACCCTAGGTAAGGCATGTCAGAGCGAAAGACAGTAAACTCGAATGAGCCAAGAAAGAGCGGCGTACGGTGCGGGGCCGGTCGGAGCGCACCCTTTTCTCGGTGGCTGGCGGGCGAGAGAGTGTTGCGTCGCCGGCATCGGCGTCGAAAGAAGCCGAGCCGAAAAAAGTTAAAGTACAAACGTGCAAGCATACTAACCTAACCCTAGGTAAGGCATGTCAGAGCGAAAGACAGTAAACTCGAATGAGCCAAGAAAGAGCGGCGTACGGTGCGGGGCCGGTCGGAGCGCACCCTTTTCTCGGTGGCTGGCGGGCGAGAGAGTGCTGCGTCGCCGACATCGGCGTCGAAAGAAGCCGAGCCGAAAAAAGTTAAAGTACAAACGTGCAAGCATACTAACCTAACCCTAGGTAAGGCATGTCAGAGCGAAAGACAGTAAACTCGAATGGGCCAAGAAAGAGCGGCGTACGGTGCGGGGCCGGTCGGAGCGCACCCTTTTCTCGGTGGCTGGCGGGCGAGAGAGTGCTGCGTCGCCGACATCGGCGTCGAAAGAAGCCGAGCCGAAAAAAGTTAAAGTACAAACGTGCAAGCATACTAACCTAACCCTAGGTAAGGCATGTCAGAGCGAAAGACAGTAAACTCGAATGAGCCAAGAAAGAGCGGCGTACGGTGCGGGGCCGGTCGGAGCGCACCCTTTTCTCGGTGGCTGGCGGGCGAGAGAGTGCTGCGTCGCCGGCATCGGCGTCGAAAGAAGCCGAGCCGAAAAAAGTTAAAGTACAAACGTGCAAGCATACTAACCTAACCCTAGGTAAGGCATGTCAGAGCGAAAGACAGTAAACTCGAATGAGCCAAGAAAGAGCGGCGTACGGTGCGGGGCCGGTCGGAGCGCACCCTTTTCTCGGTGGCTGGCTGGCGAGAGACTGTTGCGTCGCCGGCATCGGCGTCGAAAGAAGCCGAGCCGAAAAAAGTTAAAGTACAAACGTGCAAGCATACTAACCTAACCCTAGGTAAGGCATGTCAGAGCGAAAGACAGTAAACTCGAATGAGCCAAGAAAGAGCGGCGTACGGTGCGGGGCCGGTCGGAGCGCACCCTTTTCTCGTTGGCTGGCGGGCGAGAGAGTGCTGCGTCGCCGGCATCGGCGTCGAAAGAATCCGAGCCGAAAAAAGTTAAAGTACAAACGTGCAAGCATACTAACCTAACCCTAGGTAAGGCATGTCAGAGCGAAAGACAGTAAACTCGAATGAGCCAAGAAAGAGCGGCGTACGGTGCGGGGCCGGTCGGAGCGCACCCTTTTCTCGGTGGCTGGCGGGCGAGAGAGTGTCGCGTCGCCGGCATCGGCGTCGAAAGAAGCCGAGCCGAAAAAAGTTAAAGTACAAACGTGCAAGCATACTAACCTAACCCTAGGTAAGGCATGTCAGAGCGAAAGACAGTAAACTCGAATGAGCCACGAAAGAGCGGCGTACGGTGCGGGGCCGGTCGGAGCGCACCCTTTTCTCGGTGGCTGGCGGGCGAGAGAGTGTTGCGTCGCCGGCATCGGCGTTGAAAGAAGCCGAGCCGAAAAAAGTTAAAGTACAAACGTGCAAGCATACTAACCTAACCCTAGGTAAGGCATGTCAGAGCGAAAGACAGTAAACTCGAATGAGCCAAGAAAGAGCGGCGTACGGTGCGGGGCCGGTCGGAGCGCACCCTTTTCTCGGTGGCTGGCGGGCGAGAGAGTGCTGCGTCGCCGGCATCGGCGTCGAAAGAAGCCGAGCCGAAAAAAGTTAAAGTACAAACGTGCAAGCATACTAACCTAACCCTAGGTAAGGCATGTCAGAGCGAAAGACAGTAAACTCGAATGAGCCAAGAAAGAGCGGCGTACGGTGCGGGGCCGGTCGGAGCGCACCCTTTTCTCGGTGGCTGGCGGGCGAGAGAGTGTTACGTCGCCGGCATCGGCGTCGAAAGAAGCCGAGCCGAAAAAAGTTAAAGTACAAACGTGCAAGCATACTAACCTAACCCTAGGTGAGGCATGTCAGAGCGAAAGACAGTAAACTCGAATGAGCCAAGAAAGAGCGGCGTACGGTGCGGGGCCGGTCGGAGCGCACCCTTTTCTCGGTGGCTGGCGGGCGAGAGAGTGCTGCGTCGCCGACATCGGCGTCGAAAGAAGCCGAGCCGAAAAAAGTTAAAGTACAAACGTGCAAGCATACTAACCTAACCCTAGGTAAGGCATGTCAGAGCGAAAGACAGTAAACTCGAATGGGCCAAGAAAGAGCGGCGTACGGTGCGGGGCCGGTCGGAGCGCACCCTTTTCTCGGTGGCTGGCGGGCGAGAGAGTGCTGCGTCGCCGACATCGGCGTCGAAAGAAGCCGAGCCGAAAAAAGTTAAAGTACAAACGTGCAAGCATACTAACCTAACCCTAGGTAAGGCATGTCAGAGCGAAAGACAGTAAACTCGAATGAGCCAAGAAAGAGCGGCGTACGGTGCAGGGCCGGTCGGAGCGCACCCTTTTCTCGGTGGCTGGCGGGCGAGAGAGTGCTGCGTCGCCGGCATCGGCGTCGAAAGAAGCCGAGCCGAAAAAAGTTAAAGTACAAACGTGCAAGCATACTAACCTAACCCTAGGTAAGGCATGTTAGAGCGAAAGACAGTAAACTCGAATGAGCCAAGAAAGAGCGGCGTACGGTGCGGGGCCGGTCGGAGCGCACCCTTTTCTCGGTGGCTGGCGGGCGAGAGAGTGCTGCGTCGCCGGCATCGGCGTCGAAAGAAGCCGAGCCGAAAAAAGTTAAAGTACAAACGTGCAAGCATACTAACCTAACCCTACGTAAGGCATGTTAGAGCGAAAGACAGTAAACTCGAATGAGCCAAGAAAGAGCGGCGTACGGTGCGGGGCCGGTCGGAGCGCACCCTTTTCTCGGTGGCTGGCGGGCGAGAGAGTGCTGCGTCGCCGGCATCGGCGTCGAAAGAAGCCGAGCCGAAAAAAGTTAAAGTACAAACGTGCAAGCATACTAACCTAACCCTAGGTAAGGCATGTCAGAGCGAAAGACAGTAAACTCGAATGAGCCAAGAAAGAGCGGCGTACGGTGCGGGGCCGGTCGGAGCGCACCCTTTTCTCGGTGGCTGGCTGGCGAGAGACTGTTGCGTCGCCGGCATCGGCGTCGAAAGAAGCCGAGCCGAAAAAAGTTAAAGTACAAACGTGCAAGCATACTAACCTAACCCTAGGTAAGGCATGTCAGAGCGAAAGACAGTAAACTCGAATGAGCCAAGAAAGAGCGGCGTACGGTGCGGGGCCGGTCGGAGCGCACCCTTTTCTCGTTGGCTGGCGGGCGAGAGAGTGCTGCGTCGCCGGCATCGGCGTCGAAAGAATCCGAGCCGAAAAAAGTTAAAGTACAAACGTGCAAGCATACTAACCTAACCCTAGGTAAGGCATGTCAGAGCGAAAGACAGTAAACTCGAATGAGCCAAGAAAGAGCGGCGTACGGTGCGGGGCCGGTCGGAGCGCACCCTTTTCTCGGTGGCTGGCGGGCGAGAGAGTGTTGCGTCGCCGGCATCGGCGTCGAAAGAAGCCGAGCCGAAAAAAGTTAAAGTACAAACGTGCAAGCATACTAACCTAACCCTAGGTAAGGCATGTCAGAGCGAAAGACAGTAAACTCGAATGAGCCAAGAAAGAGCGGCGTACGGTGCGGGGCCGGTCGGAGCGCACCCTTTTCTCGGTGGCTGGCGGGCGAGAGAGTGTTGCGTCGCCGGCATCGGCGTTGAAAGAAGCCGAGCCGAAAAAAGTTAAAGTACAAACGTGCAAGCATACTAACCTAACCCTAGGTAAGGCATGTCAGAGCGAAAGACAGTAAACTCGAATGAGCCAAGAAAGAGCGGCGTACGGTGCGGGGCCGGTCGGAGCGCACCCTTTTCTCGGTGGCTGGCGGGCGAGAGAGTGCTGCGTCGCCGGCATCGGCGTCGAAAGAAGCCGAGCCGAAAAAAGTTAAAGTACAAACGTGCAAGCATACTAACCTAACCCTAGGTAAGGCATGTCAGAGCGAAAGACAGTAAACTCGAATGGGCCAAGAAAGAGCGGCGTACGGTGCGGGGCCGGTCGGAGCGCACCCTTTTCTCGGTGGCTGGCGGGCGAGAGAGTGCTGCGTCGCCGACATCGGCGTCGAAAGAAGCCGAGCCGAAAAAAGTTAAAGTACAAACGTGCAAGCATACTAACCTAACCCTAGGTAAGGCATGTCAGAGCGAAAGACAGTAAACTCGAATGAGCCAAGAAAGAGCGGCGTACGGTGCAGGGCCGGTCGGAGCGCACCCTTTTCTCGGTGGCTGGCGGGCGAGAGAGTGCTGCGTCGCCGGCATCGGCGTCGAAAGAAGCCGAGCCGAAAAAAGTTAAAGTACAAACGTGCAAGCATACTAACCTAACCCTAGGTAAGGCATGTTAGAGCGAAAGACAGTAAACTCGAATGAGCCAAGAAAGAGCGGCGTACGGTGCGGGGCCGGTCGGAGCGCACCCTTTTCTCGGTGGCTGGCGGGCGAGAGAGTGCTGCGTCGCCGGCATCGGCGTCGAAAGAAGCCGAGCCGAAAAAAGTTAAAGTACAAACGTGCAAGCATACTAACCTAACCTTAGGTAAGGCATGTCAGAGCGAAAGACAGTAAACTCGAATGAGCCAAGAAAGAGCGGCGTACGGTGCGGGGCCGGTCGGAGCGCACCCTTTTCTCGGTGGCTGGCGGGCGAGAGAGTGCTGCGTCGCCGGCATCGGCGTCGAAAGAAGCCGAGCCGAAAAAAGTTAAAGTACAAACGTGCAAGCATACTAACCTAACCCTACGTAAGGCATGTTAGAGCGAAAGACAGTAAACTCGAATGAGCCAAGAAAGAGCGGCGTACGGTGCGGGGCCGGTCGGAGCGCACCCTTTTCTCGGTGGCTGGCGGGCGAGAGAGTGCTGCGTCGCCGGCATCGGCGTCGAAAGAAGCCGAGCCGAAAAAAGTTAAAGTACAAACGTGCAAGCATACTAACCTAACCCTAGGTAAGGCATGTCAGAGCGAAAGACAGTAAACTCGAATGAGCCAAGAAAGAGCGGCGTACGGTGCGGGGCCGGTCGGAGCGCACCCTTTTCTCGGTGGCTGGCTGGCGAGAGACTGTTGCGTCGCCGGCATCGGCGTCGAAAGAAGCCGAGCCGAAAAAAGTTAAAGTACAAACGTGCAAGCATACTAACCTAACCCTAGGTAAGGCATGTCAGAGCGAAAGACAGTAAACTCGAATGAGCCAAGAAAGAGCGGCGTACGGTGCGGGGCCGGTCGGAGCGCACCCTTTTCTCGTTGGCTGGCGGGCGAGAGAGTGCTGCGTCGCCGGCATCGGCGTCGAAAGAATCCGAGCCGAAAAAAGTTAAAGTACAAACGTGCAAGCATACTAACCTAACCCTAGGTAAGGCATGTCAGAGCGAAAGACAGTAAACTCGAATGAGCCAAGAAAGAGCGGCGTACGGTGCGGGGCCGGTCGGAGCGCACCCTTTTCTCGGTGGCTGGCGGGCGAGAGAGTGTTGCGTCGCCGGCATCGGCGTCGAAAGAAGCCGAGCCGAAAAAAGTTAAAGTACAAACGTGCAAGCATACTAACCTAACCCTAGGTAAGGCATGTCAGAGCGAAAGACAGTAAACTCGAATGAGCCAAGAAAGAGCGGCGTACGGTGCGGGGCCGGTCGGAGCGCACCCTTTTCTCGGTGGCTGGCGGGCGAGAGAGTGTTGCGTCGCCGGCATCGGCGTTGAAAGAAGCCGAGCCGAAAAAAGTTAAAGTACAAACGTGCAAGCATACTAACCTAACCCTAGGTAAGGCATGTCAGAGCGAAAGACAGTAAACTCGAATGAGCCAAGAAAGAGCGGCGTACGGTGCGGGGCCGGTCGGAGCGCACCCTTTTCTCGGTGGCTGGCGGGCGAGAGAGTGCTGCGTCGCCGGCATCGGCGTCGAAAGAAGCCGAGCCGAAAAAAGTTAAAGTACAAACGTGCAAGCATACTAACCTAACCCTAGGTAAGGCATGTCAGAGCGAAAGACAGTAAACTCGAATGAGCCAAGAAAGAGCGGCGTACGGTGCGGGGCCGGTCGGAGCGCACCCTTTTCTCGGTGGCTGGCGGGCGAGAGAGTGTTACGTCGCCGGCATCGGCGTCGAAAGAAGCCGAGCCGAAAAAAGTTAAAGTACAAACGTGCAAGCATACTAACCTAACCCTAGGTAAGGCATGTCAGAGCGAAAGACAGTAAACTCGAATGAGCCAAGAAAGAGCGGCGTACGGTGCGGGGCCGGTCGGAGCGCACCCTTTTCTCGGTGGCTGGCTGGCGAGAGACTGTTGCGTTGCCGGCATCGGCGTCGAAAGAAGCCGAGCCAAAAAAAGTTAAAGTACAAACGTGCAAGCATACTAACCTAACCCTAGGTAAGGCATGTCAGAGCGAAAGACAGTAAACTCGAATGGGCCAAGAAAGAGCGGCGTACGGTGCGGGGCCGGTCGGAGCGCACCCTTTTCTCGGTGGCTGGCGGGCGAGAGAGTGCTGCGTCGCCGGCATCGGCGTCGAAAGAAGCCGAGCCGAAAAAAGTTAAAGTACAAACGTGCAAGCATACTAACCTAACCCTAGGTAAGGCATGTCAGAGCGAAAGACAGTAAACTCGAATGAGCCAAGAAAGAGCGGCGTACGGTGCGGGGCCGGTCGGAGCGCACCCTTTTATCGGTGGCTGGCGGGCGAGAGAGTGTTGCGTCGCCGGCATCGGCGTCGAAAGAAGCCGAGCCGAAAAAAGTTAAAGTACAAACGTGCAAGCATACTAACCTAACCCTAGGTAAGGCATGTCAGAGCGAAAGACAGTAAACTCGAATGAGCCAAGAAAGAGCGGCGTGCGGTGCGGGGCCGGTCGGAGCGCACCCTTTTCTCGGTGGCTGGCGGGCGAGAGAGTGCTGCGTCGCCGGCATCGGCGTCGAAAGAAGCCGAGCCGAAAAGAGTTAAAGTACAAACGTGCAAGCATACTAACCTAACCCTAGGTAAGGTATGTTAGAGCGAAAGACAGTAAACTCGAATGAGCCAAGAAAGAGCGGCGTACGGTGCGGGGCCGGTCGGAGCGCACCCTTTTCTCGGTGGCTGGCGGGCGAGAGAGTGCTGCGTCGCCGGCATCGGCGTCGAAAGAAGCCGAGCCGAAAAAAATTAAAGTACAAACGTGCAAGCATACTAACCTAACCTTAGGTAAGGCATGTCAGAGCGAAAGACAGTAAACTCGAATGAGCCAAGAAAGAGCGGCGTACGGTGCGGGGCCGGTCGGAGCGCACCCTTTTCTCGGTGGCTGGCGGGCGAGAGAGTGCTGCGTCGCCGGCATCGGCGTCGAAAGAAGCCGAGCCGAAAAAAGTTAAAGTACAAACGTGCAAGCATACTAACCTAACCCTAGGTAAGGCATGTCAGAGCGAAAGACAGTAAACTCGAATGAGCCAAGAAAGAGCGGCGTACGGTGCGGGGCCGGTCGGAGCGCACCCTTTTCTCGGTGGCTGGCGGGCGAGAGAGTGCTGCGTCGCCGGCATCGGCGTCGAAAGAAGCCGAGCCGAAAAAAGTTAAAGTACAAACGTGCAAGCATACTAACCTAACCCTAGGTAAGGCATGTCAGAGCGAAAGACAGTAAACTCGAATGAGCCAAGAAAGAGCGGCGTACGGTGCGGGGCCGTTCGGAGCGCACCCTTTTCTCGGTGGCTGGCGGGCGAGAGAGTGTTGCGTCGCCGGCATCGGCGTTGAAAGAAGCCGAGCCGAAAAAAGTTAAAGTACAAACGTGCAAGCATACTAACCTAACCCTAGGTAAGGCATGTCAGAGCGAAAGACAGTAAACTCGAATGAGCCAAGAAAGAGCGGCGTACGGTGCGGGGCCGGTCGGAGCGCACCCTTTTCTCGGTGGCTGGCGGGCGAGAGAGTGCTGCGTCGCCGACATCGGCGTCGAAAGAAGCCGAGCCGAAAAAAGTTAAAGTACAAACGTGCAAGCATACTAACCTAACCCTAGGTAAGGCATGTCAGAGCGAAAGACAGTAAACTCGAATGGGCCAAGAAAGAGCGGCGTACGGTGCGGGGCCGGTCGGAGCGCACCCTTTTCTCGGTGGCTGGCGGGCGAGAGAGTGCTGCGTCGCCGACATCGGCGTCGAAAGAAGCCGAGCCGAAAAAAGTTAAAGTACAAACGTGCAAGCATACTAACCTAACCCTAGGTAAGGCATGTCAGAGCGAAAGACAGTAAACTCGAATGAGCCAAGAAAGAGCGGCGTACGGTGCGGGGCCGGTCGGAGCGCACCCTTTTCTCGGTGGCTGGCGGGCGAGAGAGTGCTGCGTCGCCGGCATCGGCGTCGAAAGAAGCCGAGCCGAAAAAAGTTAAAGTACAAACGTGCAAGCATACTAACCTAACCCTAGGTAAGGCATGTTAGAGCGAAAGACAGTAAACTCGAATGAGCCAAGAAAGAGCGGCGTACGGTGCGGGGCCGGTCGGAGCGCACCCTTTTCTCGGTGGCTGGCGGGCGAGAGAGTGCTGCGTCGCCGGCATCGGCGTCGAAAGAAGCCGAGCCGAAAAAAGTTAAAGTACAAACGTGCAAGCATACTAACCTAACCTTAGGTAAGGCATGTCAGAGCGAAAGACAGTAAACTCGAATGAGCCAAGAAAGAGCGGCGTACGGTGCGGGGCCGGTCGGAGCGCACCCTTTTCTCGGTGGCTGGCGGGCGAGAGAGTGCTGCGTCGCCGGCATCGGCGTCGAAAGAAGCCGAGCCGAAAAAAGTTAAAGTACAAACGTGCAAGCATACTAACCTAACCCTACGTAAGGCATGTTAGAGCGAAAGACAGTAAACTCGAATGAGCCAAGAAAGAGCGGCGTACGGTGCGGGGCCGGTCGGAGCGCACCCTTTTCTCGGTGGCTGGCGGGCGAGAGAGTGCTGCGTCGCCGGCATCGGCGTCGAAAGAAGCCGAGCCGAAAAAAGTTAAAGTACAAACGTGCAAGCATACTAACCTAACCCTAGGTAAGGCATGTCAGAGCGAAAGACAGTAAACTCGAATGAGCCAAGAAAGAGCGGCGTACGGTGCGGGGCCGGTCGGAGCGCACCCTTTTCTCGGTGGCTGGCTGGCGAGAGACTGTTGCGTCGCCGGCATCGGCGTCGAAAGAAGCCGAGCCGAAAAAAGTTAAAGTACAAACGTGCAAGCATACTAACCTAACCCTAGGTAAGGCATGTCAGAGCGAAAGACAGTAAACTCGAATGAGCCAAGAAAGAGCGGCGTACGGTGCGGGGCCGGTCGGAGCGCACCCTTTTCTCGTTGGCTGGCGGGCGAGAGAGTGCTGCGTCGCCGGCATCGGCGTCGAAAGAATCCGAGCCGAAAAAAGTTAAAGTACAAACGTGCAAGCATACTAACCTAACCTTAGGTAAGGCATGTCAGAGCGAAAGACAGTAAACTCGAATGAGCCAAGAAAGAGCGGCGTACGGTGCGGGGCCGGTCGGAGCGCACCCTTTTCTCGGTGGCTGGCGGGCGAGAGAGTGCTGCGTCGCCGGCATCGGCGTCGAAAGAAGCCGAGCCGAAAAAAGTTAAAGTACAAACGTGCAAGCATACTAACCTAACCCTACGTAAGGCATGTTAGAGCGAAAGACAGTAAACTCGAATGAGCCAAGAAAGAGCGGCGTACGGTGCGGGGCCGGTCGGAGCGCACCCTTTTCTCGGTGGCTGGCGGGCGAGAGAGTGCTGCGTCGCCGGCATCGGCGTCGAAAGAAGCCGAGCCGAAAAAAGTTAAAGTACAAACGTGCAAGCATACTAACCTAACCCTAGGTAAGGCATGTCAGAGCGAAAGACAGTAAACTCGAATGAGCCAAGAAAGAGCGGCGTACGGTGCGGGGCCGGTCGGAGCGCACCCTTTTCTCGGTGGCTGGCTGGCGAGAGACTGTTGCGTCGCCGGCATCGGCGTCGAAAGAAGCCGAGCCGAAAAAAGTTAAAGTACAAACGTGCAAGCATACTAACCTAACCCTAGGTAAGGCATGTCAGAGCGAAAGACAGTAAACTCGAATGAGCCAAGAAAGAGCGGCGTACGGTGCGGGGCCGGTCGGAGCGCACCCTTTTCTCGTTGGCTGGCGGGCGAGAGAGTGCTGC
Organism: Styela clava; assembly: GCF_964204865.1. NCBI lineage: Eukaryota > Metazoa > Chordata > Ascidiacea > Stolidobranchia > Styelidae > Styela > Styela clava. The sequence goes on from NC_135251.1 coordinate 28,850,603, forward strand.
GTCGCCGGCATCGGCGTCGAAAGAATCCGAGCCGAAAAAAGTTAAAGTACAAACGTGCAAGCATACTAACCTAACCCTAGGTAAGGCATGTCAGAGCGAAAGACAGTAAACTCGAATGAGCCAAGAAAGAGCGGCGTACGGTGCGGGGCCGGTCGGAGCGCACCCTTTTCTCGGTGGCTGGCGGGCGAGAGAGTGTTGCGTCGCCGGCATCGGCGTCGAAAGAAGCCGAGCCGAAAAAAGTTAAAGTACAAACGTGCAAGCATACTAACCTAACCCTAGGTAAGGCATGTCAGAGCGAAAAACAGTAAACTCGAATGAGCCAAGAAAGAGCGGCGTACGGTGCGGGGCCGGTCGGAGCGCACCCTTTTCTCGGTGGCTGGCGGGCGAGAGAGTGTTGCGTCGCCGGCATCGGCGTTGAAAGAAGCCGAGCCGAAAAAAGTTAAAGTACAAACGTGCAAGCATACTAACCTAACCCTAGGTAAGGCATGTCAGAGCGAAAGACAGTAAACTCGAATGAGCCAAGAAAGAGCGGCGTACGGTGCGGGGCCGGTCGGAGCGCACCCTTTTCTCGGTGGCTGGCGGGCGAGAGAGTGCTGCGTCGCCGGCATCGGCGTCGAAAGAAGCCGAGCCGAAAAAAGTTAAAGTACAAACGTGCAAGCATACTAACCTAACCCTAGGTAAGGCATGTCAGAGCGAAAGACAGTAAACTCGAATGAGCCAAGAAAGAGCGGCGTACGGTGCGGGGCCGGTCGGAGCGCACCCTTTTCTCGGTGGCTGGCGGGCGAGAGAGTGTTACGTCGCCGGCATCGGCGTCGAAAGAAGCCGAGCCGAAAAAAGTTAAAGTACAAACGTGCAAGCATACTAACCTAACCCTAGGTAAGGCATGTCAGAGCGAAAGACAGTAAACTCGAATGAGCCAAGAAAGAGCGGCGTACGGTGCGGGGCCGGTCGGAGCGCACCCTTTTCTCGGTGGCTGGCTGGCGAGAGACTGTTGCGTCGCCGGCATCGGCGTCGAAAGAAGCCGAGCCAAAAAAAGTTAAAGTACAAACGTGCAAGCATACTAACCTAACCCTAGGTAAGGCATGTCAGAGCGAAAGACAGTAAACTCGAATGGGCCAAGAAAGAGCGGCGTACGGTGCGGGGCCGGTCGGAGCGCACCCTTTTCTCGGTGGCTGGCGGGCGAGAGAGTGCTGCGTCGCCGGCATCGGCGTCGAAAGAAGCCGAGCCGAAAAAAGTTAAAGTACAAACGTGCAAGCATACTAACCTAACCCTAGGTAAGGCATGTCAGAGCGAAAGACAGTAAACTCGAATGAGCCAAGAAAGAGCGGCGTACGGTGCGGGGCCGGTCGGAGCGCACCCTTTTCTCGGTGGCTGGCGGGCGAGAGAGTGCTGCGTCGCCGGCATCGGCGTCGAAAGAAGCCGAGCCGAAAAAAGTTAAAGTACAAACGTGCAAGCATACTAACCTAACCCTAGGTAAGGCATGTTAGAGCGAAAGACAGTAAACTCGAATGAGCCAAGAAAGAGCGGCGTACGGTGCGGGGCCGGTCGGAGCGCACCCTTTTCTCGGTGGCTGGCGGGCGAGAGAGTGCTGCGTCGCCGGCATCGGCGTCGAAAGAAGCCGAGCCGAAAAAAGTTAAAGTACAAACGTGCAAGCATACTAACCTAACCTTAGGTAAGGCATGTCAGAGCGAAAGACAGTAAACTCGAATGAGCCAAGAAAGAGCGGCGTACGGTGCGGGGCCGGTCGGAGCGCACCCTTTTCTCGGTGGCTGGCGGGCGAGAGAGTGCTGCGTCGCCGGCATCGGCGTCGAAAGAAGCCGAGCCGAAAAAAGTTAAAGTACAAACGTGCAAGCATACTAACCTAACCCTAGGTAAGGCATGTCAGAGCGAAAGACAGTAAACTCGAATGAGCCAAGAAAGAGCGGCGTACGGTGCGGGGCCGGTCGGAGCGCACCCTTTTCTCGGTGGCTGGCTGGCGAGAGACTGTTGCGTCGCCGGCATCGGCGTCGAAAGAAGCCGAGCCGAAAAAAGTTAAAGTACAAACGTGCAAGCATACTAACCTAACCCTAGGTAAGGCATGTCAGAGCGAAAGACAGTAAACTCGAATGAGCCAAGAAAGAGCGGCGTACGGTGCGGGGCCGGTCGGAGCGCACCCTTTTCTCGGTGGCTGGCGGGCGAGAGAGTGTTGCGTCGCCGGCATCGGCGTCGAAAGAAGCCGAGCCGAAAAAAGTTAAAGTACAAACGTGCAAGCATACTAACCTAACCCTAGGTAAGGCATGTCAGAGCGAAAGACAGTAAACTCGAATGAGCCAAGAAAGAGCGGCGTACGGTGCGGGGCCGGTCGGAGCGCACCCTTTTCTCGGTGGCTGGCGGGCGAGAGAGTGCTGCGTCGCCGACATCGGCGTCGAAAGAAGCCGAGCCGAAAAAAGTTAAAGTACAAACGTGCAAGCATACTAACCTAACCCTAGGTAAGGCATGTCAGAGCGAAAGACAGTAAACTCGAATGGGCCAAGAAAGAGCGGCGTACGGTGCGGGGCCGGTCGGAGCGCACCCTTTTCTCGGTGGCTGGCGGGCGAGAGAGTGCTGCGTCGCCGGCATCGGCGTCGAAAGAAGCCGAGCCGAAAAAAGTTAAAGTACAAACGTGCAAGCATACTAACCTAACCCTAGGTAAGGCATGTCAGAGCGAAAGACAGTAAACTCGAATGAGCCAAGAAAGAGCGGCGTACGGTGCGGGGCCGGTCGGAGCGCACCCTTTTCTCGGTGGCTGGCTGGCGAGAGACTGTTGCGTCGCCGGCATCGGCGTCGAAAGAAGCCGAGCCGAAAAAAGTTAAAGTACAAACGTGCAAGCATACTAACCTAACCCTAGGTAAGGCATGTTAGAGCGAAAGACAGTAAACTCGAATGAGCCAAGAAAGAGCGGCGTACGGTGCGGGGCCGGTCGGAGCGCACCCTTTTCTCGGTGGCTGGCGGGCGAGAGAGTGCTGCGTCGCCGGCATCGGCGTCGAAAGAAGCCGAGCCGAAAAAAGTTAAAGTACAAACGTGCAAGCATACTAACCTAACCTTAGGTAAGGCATGTCAGAGCGAAAGACAGTAAACTCGAATGAGCCAAGAAAGAGCGGCGTACGGTGCGGGGCCGGTCGGAGCGCACCCTTTTCTCGGTGGCTGGCGGGCGAGAGAGTGCTGCGTCGCCGGCATCGGCGTCGGAAGAAGCCGAGCCGAAAAAAGTTAAAGTACAAACGTGCAAGCATACTAACCTAACCTTAGGTAAGGCATGTCAGAGCGAAAGACAGTAAACTCGAATGAGCTAAGAAAGAGCGGCGTACGGTGCGGGGCCGGTCGGAGCGCACCCTTTTCTCGGTGGCTGGCGGGCGAGAGAGTGCTGCGTCGCCGGCATCGGCGTCGAAAGAAGCCGAGCCGAAAAAAGTTAAAGTACAAACGTGCAAGCATACTAACTTAACCCTAGGTAAGGCATGTCAGAGCGAAAGACAGTAAACTCGAATGAGCCAAGAAAGAGCGGCGTACGGTGCGGGGCCGGTCGGAGCGCACCCTTTTCTCGGTGGCTGGCGGGCGAGAGAGTGCTGCGTCGCCGGCATCGGCGTCGAAAGAAGCCGAGCCGAAAAAAGTTAAAGTACAAACGTGCAAGCATACTAACCTAACCTTAGGTAAGGCATGTCAGAGCGAAAGACAGTAAACTCGAATGAGCCAAGAAAGAGCGGCGTACGGTGCGGGGCCGGTCGGAGCGCACCCTTTTCTCGGTGGCTGGCGGGCGAGAGAGTGCTGCGTCGCCGGCATCGGCGTCGAAAGAAGCCGAGCCGAAAAAAGTTAAAGTACAAACGTGCAAGCATACTAACCTAACCCTAGGTAAGGCATGTTAGAGCGAAAGACAGTAAACTCGAATGAGCCAAGAAAGAGCGGCGTACGGTGCGGGGCCGGTCGGAGCGCACCTTTTTCTCGGTGGCTGGCGGGCGAGAGAGTGCTGCGTCGCCGGCATCGGCGTCGAAAGAAGCCGAGCCGAAAAAAGTTAAAGTACAAACGTGCAAGCATACTAACCTAACCCTAGGTAAGGCATGTTAGAGCGAAAGACAGTAAACTCGAATGAGCCAAGAAAGAGCGGCGTACGGTGCGGGGCCGGTCGGAGCGCACCCTTTTCTCGGTGGCTGGCGGGCGAGAGAGTGCTGCGTCGCCGGCATCGGCGTCGAAAGAAGCCGAGCCGAAAAAAGTTAAAGTACAAACGTGCAAGCATACTAACCTAACCCTAGGTAAGGCATGTCAGAGCGAAAGACAGTAAACTCGAATGAGCCAAGAAAGAGCGGCGTACGGTGCGGGGCCGGTCGGAGCGCACCCTTTTCTCGGTGGCTGGCTGGCGAGAGACTGTTGCGTCGCCGGCATCGGCGTCGAAAGAAGCCGAGCCGAAAAAAGTTAAAGTACAAACGTGCAAGCATACTAACCTAACCCTAGGTAAGGCATGTCAGAGCGAAAGACAGTAAACTCGAATGAGCCAAGAAAGAGCGGCGTACGGTGCGGGGCCGGTCGGAGCGCACCCTTTTCTCGGTGGCTGGCGGGCGAGAGAGTGTTGCGTCGCCGGCATCGGCGTCGAAAGAAGCCGAGCCGAAAAAAGTTAAAGTACAAACGTGCAAGCATACTAACCTAACCCTAGGTAAGGCATGTCAGAGCGAAAGACAGTAAACTCGAATGAGCCAAGAAAGAGCGGCGTACGGTGCGGGGCCGGTCGGAGCGCACCCTTTTCTCGGTGGCTGGCGGGCGAGAGAGTGCTGCGTCGCCGACATCGGCGTCGAAAGAAGCCGAGCCGAAAAAAGTTAAAGTACAAACGTGCAAGCATACTAACCTAACCCTAGGTAAGGCATGTCAGAGCGAAAGACAGTAAACTCGAATGGGCCAAGAAAGAGCGGCGTACGGTGCGGGGCCGGTCGGAGCGCACCCTTTTCTCGGTGGCTGGCGGGCGAGAGAGTGCTGCGTCGCCGGCATCGGCGTCGAAAGAAGCCGAGCCGAAAAAAGTTAAAGTACAAACGTGCAAGCATACTAACCTAACCCTAGGTAAGGCATGTCAGAGCGAAAGACAGTAAACTCGAATGAGCCAAGAAAGAGCGGCGTACGGTGCGGGGCCGGTCGGAGCGCACCCTTTTCTCGGTGGCTGGCTGGCGAGAGACTGTTGCGTCGCCGGCATCGGCGTCGAAAGAAGCCGAGCCGAAAAAAGTTAAAGTACAAACGTGCAAGCATACTAACCTAACCCTAGGTAAGGCATGTTAGAGCGAAAGACAGTAAACTCGAATGAGCCAAGAAAGAGCGGCGTACGGTGCGGGGCCGGTCGGAGCGCACCCTTTTCTCGGTGGCTGGCGGGCGAGAGAGTGCTGCGTCGCCGGCATCGGCGTCGAAAGAAGCCGAGCCGAAAAATGTTAAAGTACAAACGTGCAAGCATACTAACCTAACCTTAGGTAAGGCATGTCAGAGCGAAAGACAGTAAACTCGAATGAGCCAAGAAAGAGCGGCGTACGGTGCGGGGCCGGTCGGAGCGCACCCTTTTCTCGGTGGCTGGCGGGCGAGAGAGTGCTGCGTCGCCGGCATCGGCGTCGGAAGAAGCCGAGCCGAAAAAAGTTAAAGTACAAACGTGCAAGCATACTAACCTAACCTTAGGTAAGGCATGTCAGAGCGAAAGACAGTAAACTCGAATGAGCTAAGAAAGAGCGGCGTACGGTGCGGGGCCGGTCGGAGCGCACCCTTTTCTCGGTGGCTGGCGGGCGAGAGAGTGCTGCGTCGCCGGCATCGGCGTCGAAAGAAGCCGAGCCGAAAAAAGTTAAAGTACAAACGTGCAAGCATACTAACTTAACCCTAGGTAAGGCATGTCAGAGCGAAAGACAGTAAACTCGAATGAGCCAAGAAAGAGCGGCGTACGGTGCGGGGCCGGTCGGAGCGCACCCTTTTCTCGGTGGCTGGCGGGCGAGAGAGTGCTGCGTCGCCGGCATCGGCGTCGAAAGAAGCCGAGCCGAAAAAAGTTAAAGTACAAACGTGCAAGCATACTAACCTAACCTTAGGTAAGGCATGTCAGAGCGAAAGACAGTAAACTCGAATGAGCCAAGAAAGAGCGGCGTACGGTGCGGGGCCGGTCGGAGCGCACCCTTTTCTCGGTGGCTGGCGGGCGAGAGAGTGCTGCGTCGCCGGCATCGGCGTCGAAAGAAGCCGAGCCGAAAAAAGTTAAAGTACAAACGTGCAAGCATACTAACCTAACCCTAGGTAAGGCATGTTAGAGCGAAAGACAGTAAACTCGAATGAGCCAAGAAAGAGCGGCGTACGGTGCGGGGCCGGTCGGAGCGCACCCTTTTCTCGGTGGCTGGCGGGCGAGAGAGTGCTGCGTCGCCGGCATCGGCGTCGAAAGAAGCCGAGCCGAAAAAAGTTAAAGTACAAACGTGCAAGCATACTAACCTAACCTTAGGTAAGGCATGTCAGAGCGAAAGACAGTAAACTCGAATGAGCCAAGAAAGAGCGGCGTACGGTGCGGGGCCGGTCGGAGCGCACCCTTTTCTCGGTGGCTGGCGGGCGAGAGAGTGCTGCGTCGCCGGCATCGGCGTCGAAAGAAGCCGAGCCGAAAAAAGTTAAAGTACAAACGTGCAAGCATACTAACCTAACCCTAGGTAAGGCATGTTAGAGCGAAAGACAGTAAACTCGAATGAGCCAAGAAAGAGCGGCGTACGGTGCGGGGCCGGTCGGAGCGCACCCTTTTCTCGGTGGCTGGCGGGCGAGAGAGTGTTGCGTCGCCGGCATCGGCGTCGAAAGAAGCCGAGCCGAAAAAAGTTAAAGTACAAACGTGCAAGCATACTAACCTAACCCTAGGTAAGGCATGTCAGAGCGATAGACAGTAAACTCGAATGAGCCAAGAAAGAGCGGCGTACGGTGCGGGGCCGGTCGGAGCGCACCCTTTTCTCGGTGGCTGGCGGGCGAGAGAGTGTTGCGTCGCCGGCATCGGCGTCGAAAGAAGCCGAGCCGAAAAAAGTTAAAGTACAAACGTGCAAGCATACTAACCTAACCCTAGGTAAGGCATGTCAGAGCGAAAGACAGTAAACTCGAATGAGCCAAGAAAGAGCGGCGTACGGTGCGGGGCCGGTCGGAGCGCACCCTTTTCTCGGTGGCTGGCGGGCGAGAGAGTGCTGCGTCGCCGGCATCGGCGTCGAAAGAAGCCGAGCCGAAAAAAGTTAAAGTACAAACGTGCAAGCATACCAACCTAACCCTAGGTAAGGCATGTCAGAGCGAAAGACAGTAAACTCGAATGAGCCAAGAAAGAGCGGCGTACGGTGCGGGGCCGGTCGGAGCGCACCCTTTTCTCGGTGGCTGGCGGGCGAGAGAGTGTTGCGTCGCCGGCATCGGCGTCGAAAGAAGCCGAGCCGAAAAAAGTTAAAGTACAAACGTGCAAGCATACTAACCTAACCCTAGGTAAGGCATGTCAGAGCGAAAGACAGTAAACTCGAATGAGCCAAGAAAGAGCGGCGTACGGTGCGGGGCCGGTCGGAGCGCACCCTTTTCTCGGTGGCTGGCGGGCGAGAGAGTGCTGCGTCGCCGGCATCGGCGTCGAAAGAAGCCGAGCCGAAAAAAGTTAAAGTACAAACGTGCAAGCATACTAACCTAACCTTAGGTAAGGCATGTCAGAGCGAAAGACAGTAAACTCGAATGAGCTAAGAAAGAGCGGCGTACGGTGCGGGGCCGGTCGGAGCGCACCCTTTTCTCGGTGGCTGGCGGGCGAGAGAGTGCTGCGTCGCCGGCATCGGCGTCGAAAGAAGCCGAGCCGAAAAAAGTTAAAGTACAAACGTGCAAGCATACTAACCTAACCCTAGGTAAGGCATGTCAGAGCGAAAGACAGTAAACTCGAATGAGCCAAGAAAGAGCGGCGTACGGTGCGGGGCCGGTCGGAGCGCACCCTTTTCTCGGTGGCTGGCGGGCAAGAGAGTGCTGCGTCGCCGGCATCGGCGTCGAAAGAAGCCGAGCCGAAAAAAGTTAAAGTACAAACGTGCAAGCATACTAACCTAACCTTAGGTGAGGCATGTCAGAGCGAAAGACAGTAAACTCGAATGAGCCAAGAAAGAGCGGCGTACGGTGCGGGGCCGGTCGGAGCGCACCCTTTTCTCGGTGGCTGGCGGGCGAGAGAGTGCTGCGTCGCCGGCATCGGCGTCGAAAGAAGCCGAGCCGAAAAAAGTTAAAGTACAAACGTGCAAGCATACTAACCTAACCTTAGGTAAGGCATGTCAGAGCGAAAGACAGTAAACTCGAATGAGCCAAGAAAGAGCGGCGTACGGTGCGGGGCCGGTCGGAGCGCACCCTTTTCTCGGTGGCTGACGGGCGAGAGAGTGCTGCGTCGCCGGCATCGGCGTCGAAAGAAGCCGAGCCGAAAAAAGTTAAAGTACAAACGTGCAAGCATACTAACCTAACCCTAGGTAAGGCATGTTAGAGCGAAAGACAGTAAACTCGAATGAGCCAAGAAAGAGCGGCGTACGGTGCGGGGCCGGTCGGAGCGCACCCTTTTCTCGGTGGCTGGCGGGCGAGAGAGTGCTGCGTCGCCGGCATCGGCGTCGAAAGAAGCCGAGCCGAATAAAGTTAAAGTACAAACGTGCAAGCATAATAACCTAACCCTAGGTAAGGCATGTCAGAGCGAAAGACAGTAAACTCGAATGAGCCAAGAAAGAGCGGCGTACGGTGCGGGGCCGGTCGGAGCGCACCCTTTTCTCGGTGGCTGGCGGGCGAGAGAGTGTTGCGTCGCCGGCATCGGCGTCGAAAGAAGCCGAGCCGAAAAAAGTTAAAGTACAAACGTGCAAGCATACTAACCTAACCCTTGGTAAGGCATGTCAGAGCGAAAGACAGTAAACTCGAATGAGCCAAGAAAGAGCGGCGTACGGTGCGGGGCCGGTCGGAGCGCACCCTTTTCTCGGTGGCTGGCGGGCGAGAGAGTGCTGCGTCGCCGGCATCGGCGTCGAAAGAAGCCGAGCCGAAAAAAGTTAAAGTACAAACGTGCAAGCATACTAACCTAACCCTAGGTAAGGCATGTCAGAGCGAAAGACAGTAAACTCGAATGAGCTAAGAAAGAGCGGCGTACGGTGCGGGGCCGGTCGGAGCGCACCCTTTTCTCGGTGGCTGGCGGGCGAGAGAGTGCTGCGTCGCCGGCATCGGCGTCGAAAGAAGCCGAGCCGAAAAAAGTTAAAGTACAAACGTGCAAGCATACTAACCTAACCCTAGGTAAGGCATGTCAGAGCGAAAGACAGTAAACTCGAATGAGCCAAGAAAGAGCGGCGTACGGTGCGGGGCCGGTCGGAGCGCACCCTTTTCTCGGTGGCTGGCGGGCGAGAGAGTGCTGCGTCGCCGGCATCGGCGTCGAAAGAAGCCGAGCCGAAAAAAGGTAAAGTACAAACGTGCAAGCATACTAACCTAACCCTAGGTAAGGCATGTTAGAGCGAAAGACAGTAAACTCGAATGAGCCAAGAAAGAGCGGCGTACGGTGCGGGGCCGGTCGGAGCGCACCCTTTTCTCGGTGGCTGGCGGGCGAGAGAGTGCTGCGTCGCCGGCATCGGCGTCGAAAGAAGCCGAGCCGAAAAAAGTTAAAGTACAAACGTGCAAGCATACTAACCTAACCTTAGGTAAGGCATGTCAGAGCGAAAGACAGTAAACTCGAATGAGCCAAGAAAGAGCGGCGTACGGTGCGGGGCCGGTCGGAGCGCACCCTTTTCTCGGTGGCTGGCGGGCGAGAGAGTGCTGCGTCGCCGGCATCGGCGTCGAAAGAAGCCGAGCCGAAAAAAGTTAAAGTACAAACGTGCAAGCATACCAAACCTAACCCTAGGTAAGGCATGTTAGAGCAAAGACAGTAAACTCGAATGAGCCAAGAAAGAGCGGCGTACGGTGCGGGGCCGGTCGGAGCGCACCCTTTTCTCGGTGGCTGGCGGGCGAGAGAGTGCTGCGTCGCCGGCATCGGCGTCGAAAGAAGCCGAGCCGAAAAAAGTTAAAGTACAAACGTGCAAGCATACTAACCTAACCCTAGGTAAGGCATGTCAGAGCGAAAGACAGTAAACTCGAATGAGCTAAGAAAGAGCGGCGTACGGTGCGGGGCCGGTCGGAGCGCACCCTTTTCTCGGTGGCTGGCGGGCGAGAGAGTGCTGCGTCGCCGGCATCGGCGTCGAAAGAAGCCGAGCCGAAAAAAGTTAAAGTACAAACGTGCAAGCATACTAACCTAACCCTAGGTAAGGCATGTCAGAGCGAAAGACAGTAAACTCGAATGAGCCAAGAAAGAGCGGCGTACGGTGCGGGGCCGGTCGGAGCGCACCCTTTTATCGGTGGCTGGCGGGCGAGAGAGTGTTGCGTCGCCGGCATCGGCGTCGAAAGAAGCCGAGCCGAAAAAAGTTAAAGTACAAACGTGCAAGCATACTAACCTAACCCTAGGTAAGGCATGTCAGAGCGAAAGACAGTAAACTCGAATGAGCCAAGAAAGAGCGGCGTACGGTGCGGGGCCGGTCGGAGCGCACCCTTTTCTCGGTGGCTGGCGGGCGAGAGAGTGTTGCGTCGCCGGCATCGGCGTCGAAAGAAGCCGAGCCGAAAAAAGTTAAAGTACAAACGTGCAAGCATACTAACCTAACCCTAGGTAAGGCATGTCAGAGCGAAAGACAGTAAACTCGAATGAGCCAAGAAAGAGCGGCGTACGGTGCGGGGCCGGTCGGAGCGCACCCTTTTCTCGGTGGCTGGCGGGCGAGAGAGTGCTGCGTCGCCGGCATCGGCGTCGAAAGAAGCCGAGCCGAAAAAAGTTAAAGTACAAACGTGCAAGCATACTAACCTAACCCTAGGTAAGGCATGTCAA